>NC_084557.2:32095691-32310691 GCF_033978685.3 Nerophis lumbriciformis | reverse complement strand
AATGGATGGCACAAAAAGCCAAAAGGCTTGTTTCCATTGTGCTAGAATAAGAAAGAAAGCAGGCAGGACTTGTTTATGCAATATTTCTAAAAACAAAACAAAACGCTGCAGTGTGGAATATTTGAGTATTTGGTAATTACAGCCTTGAATAGGTCAATAATTATTGACAATATTGATTTTGATACAGTAGACAGTAGACAAGTACAGTAGTGCACACACACATTGGTGTGTGTGTATATATATATATATATATATATATATATATATATATATATATATATATATATATATATATAATATGTATTTAATTTTATTTATTTTTTTAACAATGTCTACTGAGCTTTTTTGATTGATTGATTGATTGATTGATTGATTGAGAAGTTTATTGACATCTTAACGAATTGAATCCATGTAATGCTTTAAAAAGGCAAATGGATGGCACAAAAAGCCAAAAGGCTTGTTTCCATTGTGCTAGAATAAGAAAGAAAGCAGGCATGACTTGGTTGAGTTTATTGAGTTCACACAAGTCGTTTGTATCTATATATCTGCATAAATCCCCAGGATCAATTTCATTGCATTTCAACTACACTAATTTTATACTCATCAATGCTCTGACAAATATGCATTTTGGTTTGCTGGCGCCATCTGGTAAATAAGGGGCACCATTCCCCCAAAACAATGTTTTCTTCTTGTTTTTTTGATTGACAAGAATGAGATTCATTTGGTTTTCATGGAAAAAGTATAGTAATTAGATACTACTAATATGTAAAAAATAAAATAAAATGGGTTTTTGTTTTGTCCTAATTTTTTTCATATTGTCGTCAAAGTGCATTTCCATTTTACTGTAATAACAGTGGTTAACTTCTTGTTACACTTGAATTGTTATAGCACAGTCTGAATGTGTGTATACTGTTTATGTTTATATCCTATTCTAAACATGTTACAATCATAATCACACAACAACCCCCCACCCCCCAAAACATTTTTAGAAATTTGAGACCGCTAGCATTCAAACAAAACAATGATATCACATAAGGAACACATGTGACACCCCAGGTTTGCACAAGGGTTAATTGAACCAAATATGGTCTATGTTGAATACATTTGTACTATATGTCTTGACAATGTCTCACCTTTTATGACATCCGGCGAAGGAGGCCCTCTTCTCCTCGGCTGTCATTGGTTCCTTAACTCCGTTGTTATGTCGACTGTGCCGACCATATCCATGGCTCCCACTCTCCGAAAGGGAGAACTCTCCGTAACCCTTCCTACGGGCTTTCTGCCGCAGTTTGTGTCTGTAGTGTTCGATGTCAGACTTTGGCTTAAGCCCGCCATGATTTGCCTGTAGAACAGGTATGAATATGATATTATTACGCAATATACTATACATGTAATTTGATGGACAGTGATGTAACAATACTAACAAACACAGGATGGCTTTTGTGGTAAAACATTTAAAGGATTAGAAAGAGAACCATTTATTAATGATGTGATTGATATTAATTAATTATCTGTCTGTTGTATTGTCAAAGCGTTCACAAATAAGTTGTTACAAAAAAAGTTTTGTTTGCCTAAAATCTTGTATTTTACTTTCCTTATCAAAAGTATTTGGATCTGCAAAACCGTATGGGGTGCCAAATGTAGAAGTTCAGTCACACTTTTCTAGCGGATATATTTCTCAGAATTAACTCACTTTTGTCAGATTACGCTAATTTTCATCACATTTAAGTTTAAATTAAATGTTGACTCTAAAAACTATATCTAAATCTTAAATCTAAACCTACATGTTAAATCTAAACCTTACTGTTAAATCTAAATCTAAATGTAAGCACTACATGTTAAATGTGAGCGCTAAATGTTAGATCTAAACCTAAATGTTAAATCTAAACCTAAATGTTAAATCTAAATGTAAATATGAGTGCTAAATGTTCATTCTAACCCTAAATGTTACATCTACATGTTAAATCTAAATCTAAAGATTAAATCTAAATCTGAGCGTTAAATGTTACATCGAAACCTAAATGTTGAATCGAAACCTAAATGTTGAATCTAAATCTTAAATCTGAATGTGAGTACACTGCAAAAAGTCAGTGTTCAAAAACAAGAAAAAAAACTACAAAAATTAGGGGTATTTTATTTGAACTAAGCAAAATTATCTGCCAATAGAACAAGAAAATTCGGCTTATCAAGACTTTCCAAAACAAGTAAAATTAGCTAACCTCAATGAACCCAAAAATACCTTAAAATAAGTATATTCTCACAAATAAAAAGTGCACTTTTCTTGGTAGAAAAAAAAAAGAGACCTTTTTGCTCAATATGTTGAAAAATATTCTTAAATTAAGTAAATGCTATTGTCATTATCTTGACATAATGATATGCATCATGATTTTTTTTTTCATGCTTGAAGTAAGAAATTATTACTTTAAAAAAGTAGTTTTATACTTGTGAGTGTTGATGACACAGCTTTGCAACAGTTGATATTCTAGTTTCAAGCATGTTTTACTCAACATAGGTCATCAAATCTCATCTACAGGCTGTAATATCTTACTGAGATCATTTAGGACCAAAACCCTTAAAACAAGTAAAACACTCTAACATAAAATATGCTTAGTGAGAAGAATTATCTTATCAGACAGAAAATAAGCAAATATCACCCTTATTTGAGATATTTAATCTTACTTACATTTCAGTTTTTGCAGTGTACTACATGTTAAATCTAAACCTAAATGTTAAATCTAAACTTGAGCACTAGATGTTAAATCTAAACGTAAATGTTGAATCTAAACCTAAACCTTAAATCGGAATCTAAATCTAAATCTAAATGTGAGCACTAAGTTTCTTGCCAAGTGTAAAGATGAATATTTATAGGAAGCCAATATTCCACCAATCCGACGCCTCTTAGCCGCAAAGCCGCTCCCACATCTCTGCCTCTTAGTGTAGACACTCCTAACCCTTTCTGACTGCGGAAGAAGGAAATATGACGGATGCTTAATGACAAAAAATGCCAATAAAGTTGCATAATTAAAAAAAATGCTTGCTCCAAACATGTGCACTGCAAAAACTGAAATCTAAGTAAGATTAAATATCTCAAATAAGGGTGATATTTGCTTATTTTCTGTCTGATAAGATACTTCTTCTCACTAAGCAGATTTTATGTTAGAGTGTTTTACTTGTTTTAAGGGTTTTGGTCCTAAATTATCTCTGTAAGATATTACAGCTTGTAGCTGAGATTTTATGACCTATATTGAGTAAAACATGCTTGAAACTAGAATATCAACTGTTGTAAAGCTGTGTCATTACAATCACAAGTATAAAACTACTTTTTTAAAGTAATCATTTCAATCATGATGCCGAGCGCATATCATTATGTCAAGATAATGGCACTAGCATTTACAAACGCCGTTTCCGTATGAGTTGGGAAATTGTGTTAGATGTAAATATAAACGGAATACAATGATTTGCAAATCCTTTTCAACCCATATTCAGTTGAATGCACTACAAAGACAAGATATTTGATGTTCAAACTCATAAACTTTTTTTTTTTTTTTTGCAAATAATAATGAACTTAGAATTTCATGGCTGCAACACGTGCCAAAGTAGTTGGGAAAGGGCATGTTCACCACTGTGTTACCCTTCTGGGTGTTGTTGATAAACTTTTTTTCGCCTTGCATAGGAGAGTTTTAACTTGCACTTACAGATGTAGCGACCAACTGTAGTTACTGACAGTGGGTTTCTGAAGTGTTCCTGAGCCCATGTGGTGATATCCTTTACACACTGATGTCGCTTGTTGATGCAGTACAGCCTGAGGGATTGAAGGTCACGGGCTTAGCTGCTTACGTGCAGTGATTTCTCCAGATTCTCTGAACCCTTTGATGATATTACGGACCGTAGATGGTGAAATCCCTAAATTCCTTGCAATAGCTGGTTGAGAAAGGTTTTTCTTAAACTGTTCAACAATTTGCTCACGCATTTGTTGACAAAGTGGTGACCCTCGCCCCATCCTTGTTTGTGAATGACTGAGCATTTCATGGAATCTACTTTTATACCCAATCATGGCACCCACCTGTTCGCAATTAGCCTGTTCACCTGTGGGATGTTCCAAATAAGTGTTTGATGAGCATTCCTCAACTTTATCAGTATTTATTGCCACCTTTCCTAACTTCTTTGTCACGTGTTGCTGGCATCAAATTCTAAAGTTAATGATTATTTGCAAAAAAAAAAAATGTTTATGAGTTTGAACATCAAATATGTTGTCTTAGTCGCATATTCAATTGAATATGGGTTGAAAATGTTTTGCAAATCATTGTATTCCGTTTATATTTACATCTAACACAATTTGATGTTCGAGTGTTTTACTTGTTTAAAGGGTTTTGGTCCTAAATGATCTCAGTAAGATATTACAGCTTGTTGCTGAGATTTTATGACCTATATTGAGTAAAACATGCTTGAAACTAGAATATCAAGTGTTGCAAAGCTGTGTCATCAACACTCACAAGTATAAAACTACTTTTTTAAAGTAATAATTTCTTACTTCAAGCATGAAAAAAAATCATGATTTTGACACAACTGTGTCTCATAGTTAAAACAGATGACAGCCAAATGGACTTTTCTTTTTTTTTCTTTCAATGAAACAATAGAAAATATGTACTCATTTTGTTATTAGTGAGAATAAACTTATTTTAAGGTATTTTTGGATTCGTTGAGGTTAGCTAATTTTACTTGTTTTGGAAATTCTTGACAAGCCAAATTTTCTTGTTCCCTCTTGTTCTATTGGCAGATAATTTTGCTTAGTTCAAATAAAATACCCCTTTTTTTGTATTTTTGTTTCTTGTTTTTGAACACTGACTTTTTGCAGTGTGAGGGAGAGGCAGAGGTGGGTTTAGAGGCGTTGGATTGGTGGAATAATGACATCCTATTAATATTAATCTTTACACTTGGCAAGAGATTAAGCGCTCACATTTAGATTTACAATTTAACATTTAGGTTTAGATTTCAAATTTAGTACTCTTATTTAGATTTAGGATTTAGGTTTGGATTTAAAACGTCGGTTTAGATTTAAAATGTCGGTTTAGATTTAACATTTAGCACTCACGTTTAACATCACCCCCTCACATTTAGATTTAGACTCAACACTTAGGTTTAGATTCAACATTTATCCCTCACATTTAGACTTAAGATTTATATTTAACATATAGATTTAGATTTAACATTTAGGTTTAGATTCACATTTAGCTCTCACATTTAGATTTAAGATTTATATTTAACATTTAGATGTATATTTAACATTTAGGTGTATATTTAACATTTAGGTTTATATTTAACACTTAGGTTTAGATTTAACATTTAGGTTTAGTTTAAACATTTAGGTTTAGATTCAACATTTAGCGCTCACATTTAGATTTGAGATGTATATTCAACATTTAGATTTAGATTCAAAATGTAGGTTTATATTTAATACTGAGGTTTAGATTCAACATTTAGGTTTAGATTTAAGATTTAGCGTTCACATTTAGATTTAGATTTAAGATTTAGGCTTTGATTTGAAGTTTAGGTTTAGATTCAACATTTAACACTCACATTTAACATCTCGCTCTCACATTTAGGTTTAGATTTAACATATAGGTTTAGATTTAAGATTTATGTTTAGATTTAACATACATTTATATTTAAGATTTAGGTTTAGATTTGATATTTAGATATAATATTTAGAGTCAACATTTAATTAGGGACCGCAATGTCCCTTTGGGACAGAGGACCCTATTGTAACTGTAAGGTTTTATTATTATTATTCCGCCGCCTCTTTGAGCTGTAATTTGACCCCCTTAACATGCTTCAAAACTCACCATAATTGACACACACATCAGGACTGGCAAACATTGCCATCTAATAAAAAAACCAAACCCCAAAACTCAAAATTGCGCTCTAGCGCACCCTAGGGAAAACACAGACAAAACTGCTTGTAACTTCCGTTAGAAATGTCGTAAAGACATGAAACAAAAACCCCTATGTAGGTCTGACTTAGACCTAGAATTCATACACTAACATTCTTCAGCAAAAATCTACAGGAAGTTTGCAATTCCCCTTTCTAAACAAAAAGTTAGTAAAAACAGTCACTTTTGCCTTTTTGAGCTGTAATTTGACCCCCTTAACATGCTTCAAAACTCACCAAACTGGACACACACATCAGGACTGGCAAAAATTGCGATCTAATAAAAAAATCCAACCCCAAAACTCAAAATTGCGCTCTAGCGCCCCCTAGGAAGAAAACACAGAAACAACTGCTCCTCGGAAGAAAACTCAGACAAAACTGCCTGCAACTTCCAGTTGAAACAAAAACCTCTATGTAGGTCTCACCTAGACCTACATTTCATATATTGACAACCCCCAGCAAAAATCAACAGGAAGCTTGCAATTCCCCCTTCAAAACAAAAGTTTTGTAAAAACCGGTCACCTTTTTTCAAACATTATCTCATCTGAGCGCGTTTGTCGTGTCGGCTTCAAACTAGTACAGGAGAGAGATTGAACCCTTCTGATTAAAAGTTGACCAAAGAGTTTTAATTACTGCTCCGGTTTGGATTTTATGTGCCGTCAAAGTTGGTCCCGTCCATCGCTGCTTGCAGCTTTAATTTAAACTTAAATCTGATGAAAATGAGCCAAATCTGAGAAAAGTGAGTTAAACCTGAGAAATATATCTGCCAGAAAAGTGTGACTGAACATCCACATTCGGCACCCCATAATACATAGCCCCGTTTTACTTGGTATCGGATCAATACCAACATTTTCAGTATTGCCCACCCATACTGCGGCATGTATAATATGGTACGTGACATCTTGGCTGTTGCAACTATTTGGCAGATAAACTACAACATTAAAGACCCTCGACAGTTCTTTTCCAGGATAATGACAACATACTGAGAAATAAAGAGTCATCACAGTAAATTGCTGCCCGTGCTGCAGACAAACGAGGCTAAAGTGTGAAAGATGACAGACTGGGAAGGGAGGAAAGTGACAGGAAGCGATTAAATCGGAAGGCAGAGTGTTTTGTTGCAATAACCACTTCATTCATCAGCTGTGCAAAGATGCTGGGAGGATGCTTCAGTACACAAGTGGGCCGGATGACAGAGGCCTATTACGATATTTCACCTCCAAATCAAAGACAAATACTGTACGTATGTACACATCAATACAAAAGTGCCAGGCCGAGTGGATTCAAGTGTTTACGTGTTGAGACGTGCAGTCTTACCTCGCCATTAACGATGACAGAGTCTTGGCTGTGAGAAGAGGATGAGGGGTAGGAATACGTTGGTTGTGCTGTCAAGGGTTTGATGGTTATAAGCCGTAAAGATCCTGTATGATCTTCATATGGGTCTGTGAGGAGGAAAAGGATGAAGGTTAGCTGTCCCCTCCAGGCTGCTGGGATGTTACAGTCAGAACCATAGCAATGATGCCACATCGATTTGTCAAAATACCACCGTTACACTGCAAAAAGTCCGTGTTCAAAAACAAGAAAAAATAATACAAAAATAAGGCTATTTTATTTGAACTAAGCAAAATTTTCTGCCAATAGACAAGAAAATTTGGCTTGTCAAGACTTTCCAAAACAAGTCAAATTAGCTAACCTCAAGGAACCCAAAAATACCTTAAAAGAAGTATATTCTCACTAAAAAAACTTTTCCTCGTAGAAAAAAAAGAGACCTTTCTGCTCAATATGTTGAAAAATATTCTTAAATGAAGTAAATGCTAGTGCCATTATCTTGACATAATGATATGCGCTCGGCATTACATTTCTTGAAACCAGCAAACTTATACTAAAAACTAGTTTATTGTTCTTAATGGAAAGGCAACAAGGCAACCGCTTGTTACTCTCGGGGTTTCCTAGCCGCTCAGGCAAATCATATTGTCTAAAAATGCATTTTTCCATCGATAACATGACATCATCGCGCCAAGTGCGTGCTCTTTCAGTCAATTAGAGCGCATATATACAGCCCGGCCCCCAGCCAAAAATGTTTTAATTGTAATTTTGAAGAGTTTATCTGAATGTGCATGAACTATTTCTGTTCAAAATCGTTAGAAATGTCACATGTTAAATGTTTAATTAACTGTCAGTTTACTGTACTGTGCCAACTGTACTACTATATGAGTACGTATTTTCTATTGTTTCATTGAAAATAAAACAGCAAAGTCCATTTGGCTGTCATCTGTTTTAATTATGAGACAAAATTGTGTCAAAGTCATGATTTTTTTTTTTCATGCTTGAAGGAAGAAATTATTACTTTAAAAAAGTAGTTTTATACTTGTGAGTGTTGATGACACAGCTTTGCAACAGTTGATGTTCTAGTTTCAAGCAGGTTTTACTCAATATAGGTCATAAAATCTCAGCAACAAGCTGTAATATCTTACTGAGATCATTTAGGACCAAAACACTTAAAACAAGTAAAACACTCTAACATCAAATCTGCTTGGTGAGAATAATTATCTTATCAGACAGAAAATAAGCAAATATCACCCATATTTGAGATATTTAATCTTACTTAGATTTCAGTTTTTGCAGTGTACTTGATGACGCATATCGTGTTTTACAATAAAAATATATGGACACAAAACCAAGAGCATCAGAAGTGTACTTACACAATTTGAATATATAGAGTAAAAGAAAGAAAAGTTATAATATTCTAAAACTTGGGTTGTCCCAAATAGCAAAAAAACAACAACAACGTTGCATTTAAAAATCTCCCATATGAGCTCCGATACAAGCAGTCCTGCAACGTGTTCACTTGTGCAAAGCCGGACAGTTAACATCTAAATGTATCAGTGAAGTCGTTTACAAAAAAGTTAACACGGTAGGCTATAGGCTAGTAGGAGTTAGCAGCTACACAACAGCTAAGCACAAAACAGTACACAAGCTAGCCGGACTGTCTGTAATAAGTGTCCTTAGTTGCGCAATATTGCATTCTAAAACACCGTATTTGTAATATGAACAAGTACCAAATAAATGTATTTGCATATTACTCACAAAATACAAAGTATCTAAAGCAGAAGTATATTAGAAAGTATTTGTGGAGGGGGGCGTGGCCTGCGGGCCTGCCGCGGAGCGGGGTGTGCCAGGGCCGGTTTTGAAACACAGCTGATAGGTGATTAAATTGCCAAGCTGGGGTTTGTTATCTAATTAGTGGCAGCCGGGCAGAGACACGTTGTTGGGAGTTGGAGTTGGAGATAGAGAGAGAGAGAGAGAGAGAGCACGCACTGAGACACACGGGACTGAAAAGTCGTAAATATATTGCTGGAAAGCACGTCATACTTGTGTATGAAAAATAAAAGACTTGCTCCAACCTGTCTACCGGGCTCACGAGAGATCTGTCGGCACCAGGAGAACCCTCCCCCACTCAGAGACGTTCACAGTATTCAGCAACAAACATGTCCGCATCATTTCATTTACTGCGCCATTACCTTAAACTAATTAATTATTGTGACCACCAAACAAATTAATACTCCACTTGTGGTACTCGTTTTTGTGTTATTCATATTTCTGTAGTCCTGCATATATTAAGTTAAATTCATTATTTGTTTTTTGATGAATACTTGGGCCTACTGCGCTACTGCAGTTTGGTTTTGGTCATTATAGCTTTGGTAGCCAATTGTGTGTTATTTATATATTTCACATATTTCATATATGATATAACTTATATATTGCATACAAAAGTTAATTTTTTTTTTTTTAAATACAAAAAGTCATTTACAGCAGTGGTCCCCAACCCCCGGGCCGGTACCGGTCCGTGGATCGATTGGTACCGGGCCGCACAAGAAATTAAAAAAAAAAAAATATATATATATATATATATATATCTATATATATATATATATATATATATATATATATATTTTTTATTTTTTTTATTTTTTTTTTATATTAATTTTAAAATTAAATCAACATAAAAAACACAATATACACTTACAATTAGTGCAATTAGTGCACTCATGAATTAATTAACGTGGACTCCGACTAAATTAAACAAGTTGAAAATCTTATTCGGGTGTTACCATTTAGTGGTCAATTGTACGGAATGTGTACTGTACTGTGCAATCTACTAATAAAAGTTTCATTCAATCAATCAATCAATCGTGTAAATAAAAACTTCTCCCTATCGGCGTATCTGTACTGTAAAGTTAAAATTTGAAAAAAAAAAGAAGTCTAAGTCTAAGTATTATGGATACCCCCAAACAATGTTCCCTCTAATTTTCCATCTGATTTGCAAGTGTGCAATTTGTTGTGATATCATGCACTGTGTTGGTTTTGTTCTTTGAACAAGGTGATGTTCATGCACGGTTCATTTTGTGCACTATTAAAAAAAACATAACTTTGTCTTGAATTTGAAAAAAAAACAAAAAAACATTTTATTTTTCACTAAAGAAGGGTTCGGTGAATGTGCGTATGAAACTGGTGGGGTTCGGTACCTCCAACAAGGTTAAAAACCACTGAGCTAAAGTCATAGAGACGTTTCTTAAGCGCAAAAATTATGACTAAAGTGGTGAAGCTGTTTTTTCATTGTATTGTATTTTTGTTGACAGTTTAGTTAAGAAACATAAGTATTATTATTTATTTTGTTCATTTTGGCACTACATAATTCAATGTAGATGTATTTTTCGTCGGTTTTGTATGAGTCCTGGATCCCTATGTATGGTTGGGCCATGATCTCAAAAAGGTTAAGAACCCCTGATTTAAATAATAGTGCTATCCACTACAACCCATTAAAAAGTGACATTGACAATTAACTAGTTTATGATATTCATGTGGAGATCAAGATTCAAGATTCAAGATGCTTTACTGTTGTCCATTCTTTAACATGTACAAGACACATAAGAACTGAAATTTCATTTTCCGCACAGTCCCTCTAAGAGCAGACATACGTTACAAGGGGACAAGACGGGACTGCCAAAGGATCAGCCACTTACGACGCTCCTTAAAAAAGGTGGGAAAAAGGTGACATTGGGAAAGGGGGAAGAGTAAAAAAAAATATCAGTCTAAGGCTGGACCCTCAGGAGGTGTCCAGACTGAGTCTGAGGAAAAAACCTCACATAGCATGGCACACATAAACATGATACATGTAATCAAAACAACTCGCAACAGAGGGGGGGGATTTGGGACCCTGGAGGCCGGTTGCCGCTATAAAGCGCTACTCAGCCATCCACAACCCCGGAGGAATTAAGCAGGGGTGAAGGCGTTGATTGGGGGAGGGGCGGGTGCGTGCATGTATGCCCAATTAACTTGGGTGAGATGTTGACAATCTGCTAATTTAGCGTTACCTTTTTGGGAATTGCTCAGATAGCTGCATGGCAAGGTACAATTGATGGGATGCACAACTCAACAAGAACAGAACAGGCCTGAAAGTTTGATGGTTGAAGACTTATGAGTTGTGTTGGATATTACTGTAATGAATGGTCTTATGTGACTGCCTTTAATAAGCAATAAGAAGAAATAAGTTTGTTTGTCACATTAAATGCTACATTTGGAGTTGGAGCAATTGGTGTTCATAACATAGTACACTGCAGCGCACTGTGGCAGTTTTTTATTTACTTTATCAGCGCTGGGTCCGCACTTCTATTTTGGAATTATTAATTGCTTAGTCTGATGACAGCAATTTCCTGCATCCAATTTCCTCGCGTCATCCCAATTTCTGTTCAACTTCTGTCCGCTTTCTGAACAGCAGTGAGAGAATGAGACAATTACTCAGCCTCTTCCCTCCTTTGGGTATTCATTCATTTGCTTGTATAAACACTGTAAATCACACAAATCACAGGGAACATTGGCACGCTGAGGTAGAAAACATGAACAGTGACAATGAAAATTACCCCCCCCAAAAGAGAAGGTCTCCAAACAATATCCACACAATAAAATCAGAGCCTGACCAGATAAAAAAAAGAGCCATCTGTTGATGAGGCCCATAAAGGTCAAAGTATAAAAGTCTATGATTTTCAGTCTTTTATTATTGTCAGCTAAAACTGCAAAAACAATGATCAATCTATACTAGTTTATAATTTCATTTTAGACTAGTTTTAAGTCTCACTGTATTCTACTGGAATATTAATGTTGCAGTACAATGGGGAAAGGGACTGCACTGAGACAGGGGCGTTGATATTCGGAAGAGTGTTTATTAAACACCAGGATATGACGTGTGTATCTAATCTAAATACATGGTGTGAAACTATGTGATGGGATTAACTGGTGAGTTGTTACCGGGAAGTGATGAAGGTGCGTGTTGTGAGAGAGGCGGAAGTCCAGAGAGGGAAAGGCAAACTCGGAGGTCCATGGGCAGGTGAGAGGTCAACTCTCTAATAACTAAAGTTCCGTGGGTGAATTATGTAAACCCACTACACTGGTAGTTTTTAGCGCTTCCATAGTGAGATATAGGTTAGAACTAGTGTTATCCGAAACCGATATTTTTTTCTAAATAAAGGGGACCACAAAAAATGTCATTATTGGCTTTATTTGAACATATTTTACATTAAACATATGTTTCTTATTGCAATAAAATAGTGAACATACTAGACAACTTGTCTTTTATTAGTAAGTAGGCAAACAAAGGCTCCTAATTAGTCTGCTGACATATGCAGTAACATATTGTGTCATTTTCCATTCTATTATTTTGTCAAAATTAGGGATGTCCGATAATGGCTTTTTGCCGATATCCGATATTCCGATATTGTCCAACTCTTTAATTACCGATACCGATATCAACCGATACCGTTATCAACCGATATATACAGTCGTAGAATTAACACATTATCATGCCTAATTTAGACAACCAGGTATGGTGAAGATAAGGTACCTTTTAAAAATAATAATAAAATAAGATAAATAAATCAAAAACATTTTATTGAATAAAAAAGAAAGTAAAACAATATAAAAACAGTTACATAGAAACTAGTAATTAATGAAAATTAGTCAAATTAACTGTTAAAGGTTAGTACTCTGCGATGAGGTAGCGACTAGTCCAGGGTGTACCCCGCCTTCCGCCCGATTGTATCTGAGATAGGCTCCAGCGCCCCCCACTATACCAAAGGGAATAAGCGGTAGGAAATGGATGGATGGATGGAGGTTAGTACTATTAGTGGACCAGCAGCACGCACAATCATGCGTGCTTACGGACTGTATCCCTTGCAGACTGTATTGATATATATTGATATATAATGTAGGAACCAGAATATTAATAACAGAAAGAAACAACCCTTTTGTGTTAATGAGTGTAAATGGGGGAGGGAGGTTTTTTTGGGTTGGTGCACTAATTGTAAGTGTATCTTGTGTTTTTTATGTTGATTTAAAAAAAAAAAAAAAAAAAAAAAAACGATACCGATAATAAAAAAAACGATACCAATAATTTCCGATATTACATTTTAAAGCATTTATCGGCCGATAATATCGGCAGGCCGATATTACCAGACATCTGTACAAAATTATTAAGGACAAGTGGTAGAAAATGAATTATTAATCTACTTGTTAATTTACTGTTAATATCTGCTTTCTTTCTCTTTTAACATGTTCTATCTACACTTCTGTTAAAATGTAATAATAATGTATCCTTCTGTTGTTTGATACTTTACATTAGTTTTGGATGATACCACAAATGTGGGTATCAATCCGATACCAAGTCGTTACAGGATCATACATTGGTCATATTAAAGTCCTCATGTGTCCAGGGACGCATTTCCTGAGTTTATAAACATAATATACAATTTTTAAAAACGAAAGAAGATTTTGTAACGCCCCAACCACGCCCCGTGTTTGGGGCCGGGGCGTGGTTAAGAGGGGAGGAGTATATTTACAGCTAGAATTCACCAAGTCAATTATTTCATATATATATATATATATATATATATATATATATATATATATATATATATATATATATATATATATATATATATATATATATATATAAAAGGAATAAGCGGTAGAAAATGGATGGGATGGATATATATATATATATATATATATATATATATATATATATATATATATATATATATATATATATAAGAAATACTTGACTTTCAGTGAATTCTAGCTATGCATATGTGTGTATATATATATATATATATATATATATATATATATATATATATATATATATATATATATATATATATATATATATATATATATATATATATATATATATGTATAAATAAATAAGAGAAATACTTGAATTTCAGTGTTCATTTATTTACACATATACACACACATAACACTCATCTACTCATTGTTGAGTTAAGGGTTGAATTGTCCATCCTTGTTCTATTCTCTGTCACTATTATTCTAACCATGCTGAACACCCTCTCTGATGATGCATTCTGCTTCGTCTCCCTGTTGTGTGCGCAGTTGTGCACTGCACTCTCTAAAAGCCGTAGATGTTATTGTCACATATGCATGTACAGTAGATGGCAGTATTGTCCTGTTTAAGAGTGTCACAACATTGCTGTTTACGGCAGACGAACTGCTTTACGGTAGACGAAAACGTGACTGCTGTTGTGTGTTGTTACCGCGCTGGGAGGACGTTAATGAAACTGCCTAACAATAAACCCACATAAGAAACCAAGAACTCGCCCTCGATCATTCTACAGTTACTATGTGATTGGGCAGGCACGCTGTTTATATTGTGGGAAAGCGGACGTGAAAACAGGGTATTGACACGTCACTCAGGTCCGCATGGAGCTGGAGGGGGCGTGGCCTCCAGCTCCGCCTGAATTTCGGGAGATTTTCGGGAGAAAATTTATCCCGGGAGGTTTTCGGGAGAGGCGCTGATTTTCGGGAGTCTCCCGGAAAATCCGGCAGGGTTGGCAAGTATGACGGTAGTCCAAACAACTATAAGGCACACTGTCGATTTTTGAGAAAATTAAAGGATTTTAAGTGCGCCTTATAGTCAGAAAAATTCTGTAAATTAATTTCAATGGGTGACAATTTGAGATACGAGTGTTTTGAGTAACAAGCTCAGAACCAATGAAACACTTCCTACAACTGTGAAGTAAGCCACTACTACCAAGACTAATGTAAGAGCGAGTAATGATGTTTCATTGGAATCGACCTCAGGAGTACACAGAGCGTGTCACCGCGAGGTTACTTAATGTTGCATGATGCAGCAGCCGGCTGACTCACGGTATGCATGATTGTTCTCAATGCACTTCATTAGTTCACAGGAATTATCCTCAAGGGCGAGATGTCATCAAATGAGAATGTTGGCAAGACAAGTGTAACAAATGTGTGTGCATGGTGGGCCAGTGTACATACTGATTACTATATAATTAGCAGCCTACTGTCGTGGGCAGAAATATGAGGGGATGAAGACTTTCTCACCATCTGTCCCTCACGCTCTCTTTTTTTCTTAATCACTTTTCTTTCCTCCACTCTCACATATGCCTCAACTTTATATATGTTTTAAAAAAAAATTCCCCCATGGTGTCCCTCACCCGCCTCCTTACCATTGGTGTTTTTCTTGTGCAGATCCTCCTTGCCGTTCTTGCAGCTGCCACCAGTGGCCGTCTTCCGGGCTGAGGAGCTCTTGCTGGCGTTCAGCTTCCCGGAGCTGTTACTCGACATTGAACCATCCTCGCTTGGCAACCGCCTGCGGTAGCCATGGCAACAGAGAGAGGTATGGGAAGACAGGGGGGGGAGGGAGAGTTTTTGAGTCTCGGCATGGGCACAAACAAGGCAACAAGTCATAAGAAATAAACAATATGTGCATTTTTAGACACTTTTTTTCCCGGTGTTGAGATTTAAAGGCTCTCTATTTACATTTACAAATTCTTCATGAAGCTAACTTTTATTCAGTTCCTTTAAGAGATATTGAAGGTTTTTTTTTTGCCACAGTAGGCATCACCTTTTGTTGCAGAGAAAGCAGTAAATTATAGAAGAGCCTGTTTCAGGGACAAACCTTTTGTATTCGTTTTCTGCCTCGGCAGCACTAGTCACACACATTTATGAACACACAAACACACACATGCATGAAGAACACACTGCCTTGAGGCATGTAAGCCACAGTAGGTACACAATGTGACAGGAACACCCACAGGTGCTTTGACGTGCACAGATTCTCCAATTCAGACATTAGTTCCACTGGCAAGGCTAACATGTAGAGAAATACACAAACACACACTGTGTGGAGTTCAATACAGTCGAGTCACATTTTAGGTCATGTGGTCAAAGTCCCGGAGGGAAAAAAAAAAGCTCTGTGTAAAATTGTCGGAAGAATAACAAGTTTATTGTTATTTCCTTTGTGATTGTGGCTCCATGTCTTCTACTTTGATAACAATTATCTGTGTCTCTCCCTTTTGCTGCTGAGACAAGTGAACGATCAATGGTTGAAAAGATGGCTTTGTGATTCAGTCACACATTATGTTTACATGGCTCTCAGGAACAGCAAACATAAAAACAAAATATTCCAAGGGATAAACCGTGATTGGGTATTGACATCTTCTGGCATTGACTCTAAAAGTCAGGATAACACATATAGTCGGGACTATAGGACAAAACAATTTTGCCAAGCGTTGAACACTGCGGCTTACTTGTTTATAATGTATATTTTCTGCTGGATCTACTCTCTATTTTATGCTGCAGCTGTTACATATACTGTAATATTGTACATGGTAAGTGGGATTTGTTATACAATATAATACAATAATATATCAGTATTTATTATATACTGTATATAAAATATGTAAATATTACATATATGTTATACTTTATATTGCTACTCTGGTACATTTTTAGTCTACTCAATACCTTTTGTTTTTGCCCTCTTTTTTGCCCTTGTGTGCATTATCATTTCCATCCTTACCCTTTCCATCCTTTGTAACTGAACTACTGTGTGGAACAATTTGCCTTGTGGATCAATAAGAATTCTCATTGGCATTGAAAGTAAGCAGGTTTTTAAAGGCCTACTGAAACCCACTACTACCAACCACGCAGTCTGATAGTTTATATATCAATGATGAAATCTTAACATTGCAACACATGCCAATACGGCCGGGTTAGCTTACTAAAGTGCAATTTTAAATTTCGCGTGAAATATCCTGCTGAAAATGTCTCGGTATGATGACGTCAGCGCGTGACGTCACGGATTGTAGAGGACATTTTGGGACAGCATGGTGGCCAGCTATTAAGTCGTCTGTTTTCATCGCAAAATTCCACAGTATTCTGGACATCTGTGTTGGTGAATCTTTTGCAATTTGTTCAATGAACAATGGAGACAGCAAAGAAGAAAGCTGTAGGTGGGAAGCGGTGTATTGCAGCCGACTGCAGCAACACAAACACAGCCGGTGTTTCATTGTTTACATTCCCGGAAGATGACAGTCATGCTTTACCATTGGCCTGTGGAGAACTGGGACAACAGAGACTCTTACCATGAGGACTTTGAGTTGGATGCGCAGACACGGTACCGTGAGTACACATGCAGCTGCGGCTTCCAAACATTTGATCGCTTGCCCGTGCGTGCCGCTATGTGCATGTGACGTACGTAACTTTAGGGAAATATATGTGCTGTATGAACTTTGGGGAGGTGAACGGTACTTTGGGCTGTGGGATTGAGTGTGTTGTGCAGGTGTTTGAGTTGTATTGGCGGGTTATATGGACGGGAGGGGGCAGGTGTTTGTTATGCGGTATTCATTTGTGGCATATTAAATATAAGCCTGGTTGTGTTGTGGCTAATAGACTATTGTGTTTATTTACTGTTTTAGTCATTCCCAGCTGAATATCAGGTCCCACCCGCCTCTCACAGCATTTTCCCGATCTGAATCGCTCCCACTGCGCTCTAGTCCTTCACTCTTACTTTCCTCATCCACAAGTCTTTCATCCTCGCTCAAATTAATGGGGAAATCGTCGCTTTCTCGGTCCAAATCGCTCTCGCTGCTGGTGGCCATGATTGTAAACAATGTGCAGATGTGAGGAGCTCCACAACCTGTGACGTCACGCTACTCGTCTGCTACTTCCGGTACAGGCAAGGCTTTTTTATCAGCGACCAAAAGTTGCGAACTTTATCGTCGATGTTCTCTACTAAATCCTTTCAGCAAAATTATGGCAATATCGTGAAATGATCAAGTATGACACATAGAATGGACCTGCTATCCCCGTTTAAATAAGAAAATCGCATTTCAGTAGGCCTTTAAAAGGAAAGTAATATTTTATCTGAGTCTGTAAATTAGTTTGCTTGTTGATGATTTTTGTTTGGTTTTTTATTCTGTAGTTATATATATATGGTAATTATTATTCTGTGACTGTAAATTGTTTGCTTGTTTTCTTATTGATGCTTTTATTTTTTTCTGTATTGTGTAGTTATAATTATATGCTTTTACTTGTAATTGTATTGAGTTTGTGGACCCCAGGAAGACTAGTGGGTTGTTGTGGCAACCAGCTAATGGGGATCCTTAATAAAATTAAAAATCAAAATCAAATAAAGTTTGTATAAGTCTAAGTCTAGATCTAAGTTATACTAAGTTATTCCCGGGCGCGGCCACCGCTGCTGCCCACTGCTCCCCTCACCTCCCAGGGGGTGAACAAGGGTGATGGGTCAAATGCAGAGGACAAATTTCACCACACCTAGTGTGTGTGACAATCATTGGTACTTTAACTTTAATACAAAGGTGCAGCTAATCTACGGGTTTTTCTTTGCTAACGGCTAATTTATGGAATGAATGAAGCAAACAAATCAAGCAACCTACTCAAATGATTCACTGTAAGAAACTGTTCACACTGCAAGTGTTCACACATTACAAGGAAGAATAAACTCGATAAACATTTTGAACTTTTTAAAAAAAGGAGAAAATCTTATTCATCTCATAAAGGATGACTAAAGATATCAATGATGTTTCTGTTTTGTTAAATGAGACGTGTTGCTGCCGTGTTACAGTACCATTTGAAAACAATTAAGCAATCTTTCGATGTGAAAAATCATGTTTTGGGGACTATGTCTCACAGCTGGCTTGGGAACCCCTCGTGATCCCACGGGGGGAGTTGGACAAAGTGGCTGGGGAGACGGAAGTCTGGGCTTCTCTGCTTAGGCTGCTGCCCCCGTAACCAGACCTCAGATAAATAAATAAATAAATAAATGGGTTGTACTTGTATAGCGCTTTTCTACCTTCAAGGTACTCAAAGCGCTTTGACACTACTTCCACATTTACCCATTCACACACACATTCACACACTGATGGAGGGAGCTGCCATGCAAGGTGCTAACCAGCACCCATCAGGAGCAAGGGTGAAGTGTCTTGCTCAGGACACAACGGACATGACGAGGTTGGTACTAGGTGGGGATTGAACCAGGGACCCTCGGGTCGCGCACGGCCACTCTTCCACTGCGCCACGCCGTCCCAATAAGGGATAAGCGGAAGAAGATGGATGGATGAATTTTTTTCTTCTAAAATTTAGTGGGTGCAGCTTATAACAGTTAGAGATGCTACCTCAGTAGAAGCATTTAAGTCCCATCTTAAAACTAATTTGTAGAGATGTCCGATTATCGGCCGATAAATGCGTTAAAATGTGATATCGGAAATTATCGGTATCGTTTTTTTTATTATCGGTATCGTTTTTTAAATTTAAAAAAAAAATTTTTTTTTATTTTTTTTATTTTTTATTAAATCAACATAAAAAACACAAGACACACTTACAATTAGTGCACCAACCCAAAAAACCTCCCTCCCCCATTTACACTCATTCACACTCATTCACACAAAAGGGTTGTTTCTATCTGTTATTAATATTCTGGTTTCTACATTATATATCAATATATATCAATACAATCTGCAAGGGATACAGTCCGTAAGCACACATGATTGTGCGTGCTGCTGGTCCACTAATAGTACTAACCTTTAATAGTTAATTTTACTCATTTTCATTAATTACTATCCATCCATCCATCCATTTTCTACCGCTTATTCCCTTCGGGGTCGTGGGGGGCGCTTGCTAGTTTCTATGTAACTGTTTTTATATTGTTGTACTTTCTTTTTTATTCAAGAAAATGTTTTTAATTTATTTATCTTATTTTATTTTATTAATGTATTTTAAAAGTACCTTATCTTCACCATACCTGGTTGTCCAAATTAGGCATAATAATGTGTTAATTCCACGACTGTATATATCGGTTGATATCAGTATCGGTAATTGAAGAGTTGGACAATATCGGAATATCGGATATCGGCAAAAAGCCATTATCGGACATCCCTACTAGTTTGTATACTCTGTCTAGCCTTTAAATAGACCCCCCTTTTAAACCAGTTGATCTGCTGCCTCTTTTCTGATCTGCCCCCCTCTACTTCGTGAAGAGGGGGGGCACAGATTAGGTAACCACAGATGAACAATGGATGGACCACTCATCTGTGCATCAGTTGGGGACGTCTCTGCGCTGCTGACCTGTCTCCACCCAAGACGATCTCCGGCTGGCCCCACTATGGACTGGACTCTCACACTATTTACTAGATCCACTCGACGTCCATTGCACCGGTCGGCCAGGGGGGGGTACCCACATCTGCGGTCCCCTCCAAGGTTTCCCTTTGTCATCCCATTGGGTTGAGTTTTTTTCTTGCCCTGATGTGGGATCTGAGCCGATGATGTCGTTGTGGCGTGTGCAGCCCTTTGAGACACTCGTGATTTAGGGCTATATAAATAAACTTTGATTGATTTATTGATTGATTATGTACTGATATGGTATGTTTTAGCATGTTAATTACAAAAGGTGTAACAAAATCTTGTTTCACAAAATGAAATTGTGACGATATTTCCTGTTTAGAGAAACACTGTCTTGCAAACAGAAGTTTTTTTGTTTTTTTTAATATTGTCAGAGGAATATCCGTCTTTTCGTGCACGAAGGATTGGATTCACACATTCAGTGTTTTGCGCACACAAATCTCGACCCGCCTCGTTCGCGTGAACCCAATATCCTGTAACGTCTCCTCTTTTGAGATGAGTGTCTCGTCACACCCCCACTACAGTAACTGCATATATTTGCTAGCAAACACATAGACTTGATGAAATGAATAAATGGATAATCCCTATAGTTTTTCCATGCTGGCTATCATATTTGTTTATAAATCATAAATTCCATCCATCTTCATCTGTTAATCCAGGGATAACCTAAAGGAATTATTGTAGATTATTACATTATTTAATATAATATTATTCAATTCTAAAGCATCACACACCAGGCCACATACATGTATCTTTGTTTGAATTAAACACACTGTAAAAAAAAATCTAAAGCTGTTTGGTGAGATAAAACGAACACGCGAGTCAACGATTCAATCAGAAAAGGGTACTGAGATGCATTTAGCTCGAGAAACCTGAAGCAGCTGGTAGCACCAGCTGGTAGTCAGACACATCTTGGGTTTCATGAGGAGATAACGTTTACAATATAAACTTTTGCTTATGTAACATCTTAACAAAGTCAATATTTAAAAGTACAACAATGGAAAGAAAAGCATTTATTCTGATTGCTTAGCAGCAACTAAGTTACATGTTCAAAATAATTGCATCAGCGTTGGTGTTTGAATAATATTCTCGTAGGGGCTTAAAATCATTTCATCACTCTGCAAAACCAATTGAAGAATTGGTACAACATCCAAATATTAGCCACTGGTTTGCTACTTGCTGCCTGCATCTTTATTTCTTCAGATTGATTAGCATTTTACCATTTTTAATATACAATAGGATTTTAAAATGCATGCAAGTGATAACAGTGAAAGAACCCCTCTATTGCAAACAACATTGGCACTTGTTTCATAGTTCTGGACTTAAAAATGACATCTACAGGTAAAATACTCCACAAAATAGACACAGTAGTGATTATAGGCTTGTTTTCTAACGAGTTTCAGCGCATTTTGGTACGCCGACTTTTATTTCCAAAATGTGTGGGGCCTGCATCAGCCAAGAGACGTCACTTACAGTCAGTGTTGGGACTAACGCCGTTATTTTCGGTGGTAAGGAGTAGTCTAACACGTTATTTTTTATATTCAGTAACTCAGTTACCGTTACTACATGATGCGTTACTGCGTTATTTTACGTTATTTTTTATATAGCATCGGCTAGAAACTGAGAAGATCTGAATGTGTTTTATTGAAGAGCTGCAGTCTCGTCCTTCTGAATCTTCTTGTCTCACAAGGAGAGTCACGCCGCGCGCTGTGTGTGTGAGTGTGTGTGTGGGGCGGGGGGGGGGGAGGCGTGTCTGTGTTTACTAACAAGACATCATGGCGGAGCCGAAGCCGAGTTTCTTAACATGGAGATATTCTCACTACTTTTCTTTTGTTGAGCACAAAGAAAATACAATTTGGTTCAAAGATCCCATCTACTGCCCAAAACAACAATTCAAATCTGCTGAAACAGCTACAAAAGCAACATGCTTCGACAAAGCTAGTAAAGAGAGACAAACTTCACCTAAGGCAGTGGTTCTTAACCTGGGTTCGATCAAAACCTAAGGGTTCGGTGAGTCGGCCTCAGGGGTTCGGCGGAGGTCAAAACACACCCGACTCATCGTGTAAATACAAACTTCTCCCTATCGGCGTATTACGGATGCGGCAACAGCTGACTGATTTGCAGGTGTGTAATTTGTTGTGAGTTTATGCACTGTGTTGGTTTTGTTCTTTGAACAAGGTGATGTTCATGCACGGTTCATTTTATGCACCAGTAAAAAAACACGGTAACACTTTAGTATGGGGAACATATTCACCATGAATTAGTTGCTGATTAACATGCAAATTAGTAACATATTGGCTCTTAACTAGTCATTATTAAGTACTTATTAATGCCTTATTCGGCATGGCCTTATTATAACCCTAAGGGTTAGGGTTATAATAAGGCCTAATAAGGCTAACTCTGACCCTAACCCTAACCAAATAACTCTAAATTAAGTCTTTATTACTTAGAATATGTTCCCCTAGTGTCCAAATAACTCTAAATTAAGGCTTTGTTACTTAGAATATGTTACCCATACTAAAGTGTTACCAAAAATATATAACTTTGTCTTGAATTTGAAAAAAAAAAACATTTTATTTTTCACTAAAGAAGGGTTCGGTGAATGCGCATATGAAACTGGTGGGGTTCGGTACCTCCAACAAGGTTAAGAACCACTGACCTAAGGATTTTAACGGAGGGACTGCTAGCCAGGACAACATTGATAGAGCCATTGCAGCGTATGTGCTAGAAGACATGCAGGCTATTTCTACAGTGGAGTCACCCGCTTTCAGGCAACTAATTAGCATGATAGCGGGCGTCAAATGGCAAATGGCACGAAAACATTTTCCAAATTCCTGGACACAGTGGACAGTGAGCACATAAACATGGAAAGCAAGCTAAAGAAGACACTCCAAACTCTGCCTCTGCTCATCATTCAGCACTGAAGGTACACACACTCTGTCAATTCTCTTATATACTCTTTCATTCTAGACTTCTAGATGTTTGATTGTCACATCATTTTAAATGTATAGACTATAAAGTTCACAAACATAGATAGATCCTAGTGGGCCAGGCCAATCTTTCCTTTTCTCTAAACTAAAACTGGGGAAATGCGTAGAGTGTTCTGGGCTTCACTGAAGACATGATTTTATTTCACAATTCTTTGAGAGAAAAAAACGCCTGGTTTGGCGTGTGTATAGCAGTATGTGTGCTGTATATAGTGACATGACATATAACCATGTCATGTGTGCCTTCCTTGGGTGAAGCCAGGTTTACAGGTATGTTGTGACATTTTGTTATTATGCGGTTTGTTACTTATGTATGTTATGTTGCAGCTATTTAAAATAGTTTTGTCAATTTGTTCTGGCCCAAAATAAATTGGCCCTTTGAAACATATTTGTCTTTGTGTGTTGTATGTAGACCACATTGCTTAGCAGAGTTCAGTGATGCAAATGGATGTCAAGTTGATCAACACATTGTATTATTATCCAGTGCAATAACATTACTGAAATGAAGGCTAAAAGGGCATTAATGGGAGCCTTAAGGAGGCAATTTCATATTGCGTAGTATGTGTTTTGGTAGCATCTTAATCCCGAATCATGATATTTTCACACAGAATGTGAAGGATTGATCAAATATGTCTGCCAGAAGCATTGTTGCAGGTTGCAGCAATAATGATGATAACAATAATAATAATAATGGATTAAATATATATAGCACTTTTCTAGACAACTAATAATACAACTAAAGAAGGAGTCAGCCATTTCCAAATAATGGGAATATGCAAAATGGGATGGACCAAGCCATAGGAGTGTAATTTGAAGCGATCATTTTAATGATTCTGACTTTGAAGATAGGTTTTGGTTGTAAAAAATGTAAAAGACTCAAGCCAAATGTGATCCTGAAAATCAGGAACACCCTCCTAGAGTGTAGAAAAACAGAACCTGCGGGAAAAACGGAGAAAGAAGAGCACACCAGGCGCTAAAAACTAGGGGGGGGGGGGGGGGGGGGATTAAGCCGCTACTATTCTACAAAACCCAAAACCAGTGAAGTTGGCACGTTGTGTGAATCGTAAAGACAAGATATTTAATTTTCGAACTGAGAAACTATTTTTTTTTTGCAAATAATCATTAACTTAGAATTTAGTGGCAGCAACACATTGCAAAAAAGTTGGCACAGGGGCATTTTTACCACTGTGTTACATGGCCTTTCCTTTTAACAACTCTCAGTAAATGTTTGGGAACTGAGGAGAGCAATTTTTGAAGCTTTTCAGGTGGAATTCTTTCCCATTCTTGCTTGATGTACAGCTTAAGTTGTTTAACGCCTTAACCTAAAGGGGGGCCCCTTTCACCCTCCAAACCTCAACTATCCACCTCTCACCTCCTGAAAACACAGTTTGAAAAATAAAAATCATGATTTTACTCAACAAAACAGCAACAATGTAAAAATATCCATTTAAAAAAAAGTTTTTTTATGATTACATCTCCTTACTTTCCTGAAAGTTCCTGAGTTTTTTTGAAAATACATCACATCAGCAATATAAGGGAAAATTAAGAACTTCTCACTAGATTCTACATACTAGATTCTATTTATTATTTCCTTTGCATAATCCACAATGCCTGAGTGCCTGTCTGCTCAAAACATCTCTCAAACTGTCAGAATAGTACTCCAAGTACCACTCTGCCCACATATCCTGTCGCTAGGCAAGGTTCACTGACTGGATATGTGAAGTCATCGCCAAAAAAACTTTGGGAATGACTTCTATTTTTGTGCTGCAATAACTTTACTCCTTTTTTTTTTTTTTTTGTATTCTTTTTGTGAGTACAGTATACAACTGACATAGAAAATGTCGCATGAGGCAGCAGAGCGATTAAAACAGAATTTGGGTTACTCGCAACTAGTGTTGTCCCGATACCAATATTTTGGTACCAGTACCGGTACCAAAATTAGTTTGATACTTTTCGGTACTTTTCGATACTTTTCTAAATAAAGCGGACCACAAAAATTGCATTATTGGCTTTATTTTAACAAAAAATCTTACGGTACATTAAACATATGTTTCTTATAGCAAGTTTGTCCTTAAATAAAATAGTGAACACACAAGACAACTTGTCTTTTAGTAGTAAGTAAGCAAACAAAGGCTCCTAATTAGTCTGCTGACGTATGCAGTAACATATTGTGTTATTTTCCATTCTATTATTTTGTCCAAATTATTAAAGGACAAGTGGTACAAAATGAAATATTATTCTACTTGTTCATTTACTGTAAATATCTGCTTACTTTATATTTTAACATGTTCTATCTACACTTCTGTTAAAATGTAATAATCACTTATTCTTCTGTTGTATGATACTTTACATTAGTTTTGGATGATACAACACATTTGGGCATCAATCCGATACCAAGTACCGTATTTTTCGGAGTATAAGTCGCACCGGACTATAATTCGCACCTGCCGAAAATGCATAATAAAGAAGAAAAAAAACATACATAAGTTGCACTGGAGCCCGGCCAAACTATGAAAAAAACTGCGACTTATAGTCCGAAAAATACGGTAGTTACAGGATCATACATTGGTCATAATCAAAGTCCTCATGTGTCCAGGGACATATTTCCTAAGTTTATAAACATAATATACATTTTAAAAAAACGAAAGAAGATGTTGTGATGCCACAAAATATCGACGTAATCATAGTAGTATCGACTAGATACGCTACTGTACTTGGCATCATTACAGTGGATGTTAGGTGTAGATCCACCAATTGTGTTTGTTTACATTTTGACGCCGGTGAGCTACGGGTTAAAATAAAACATGTTTAGCTATTCCTCGTCCAGGCAGGGATGATATTTGTAAGAAACTCACTTTATTTGTCGCCATGGAGGCGAGGATTAGTGATTTAGAAGTAGCTAAAACACTGTTGACTGTAGCTGGACTTTAGCCGCTAGCTAGCTAGCCATGTCTTAAAGCACCTTCAGTGTTATAACTTCACCTGTATCGTTAGTTTTTAAGCCAAAATGCGTCCGTTCTCCCTTTTCTGTCTACACATTGTGTCTGCTTGTAAGTACTCCATGATTGTGCGCTGCCGAACATACTCCTCTGCTCGTAAACCAGCAATGACACGACGTGACGACAACGGGGGCGCAAAGGGGGTGGTGGACCGGTACTTTTCAGAGGCGGTATAGTACCGAATATGATTCATTAGTATCGCGGTACTATACTAATACCGGTATACCGTACAACCCTACTCGCAACCCATGAATACTAATACAGTTGTGTTTTCTTGTGAAAAAATTGTGCCGCCATGTTTTATTCAGCAAACAAAGCCTTTTCCATACCTGTGCAGTTAAAAAACAGAAAACAAAAAGTATGTTTGATAAGAATTTAAAAAAACAAAGTCAGATGCTGGGAAATCATCCCATAGTGTTCAACGCAACAGACTTTGTAATTACCTCCCTGTACAAATGGTGGAAAATGTCTGCCCTCCATGGTTTGGTAAAGCTGATTATGCCAGCCTTTTATCTGGTCATTGTTCCTCTCCCACTGGCATGGCTTGAAGTCAGGGTTATAAATATACATGTGTTTATTGTCCTGAAGGGGCACCGCACGACTAATCCCACCTCAATGCATTTGGTGTGTAAATATGAGACTGATTTGTGTGCATGTTTCCACAATTTGTATTTCTGCAAAGAGGCAAAATGCATCTCATTTGCGGCTCGCTGAAAGTAAAGAGCACTAGTGAGAGTGGGAGTGTGCATGGAAATGTTTGGGAATAGAATATTTTAAAGTCAGTCCTCTGCATTCCGGGAAAGTTTGTTCTGTAGTTATCCAAAAGGTATTCCATATTATGTGTCATAATAGTTATGATCAAATGATCTGGCTATGGTAATGTTTTGTACAATTAGACATTGTTGTACTTTAAATCATTTGAAGGGGGCGACTATATATTATTATGTGTGTAATGTATGTACATGCATTAAAAACAACATTTTTGCAGATAACGTTGACTACAGTGGAGATGGAAAGAAAATCACCCGCATTCAAGGGCTGGAATATTCCTAAAGGCACACAGACGATTTAAAGGCGCAGTCAGACGATGTGACTATTTTTATTGTGCAAGGCAGCAGCTGTCATTAATTACTAGTGAGATGCCCTTCCGCAAAGAGGGATTGCATAGCAGCCTATTATTCAGCTGTGTTGTGTGTGTGTGTGTGTGTGTGTTTGTGTGTGTGTGTGTGTGTGTGGGTGTGTGTGTTGTTGTATTTCTACTCTTGAGACATCAATAAAACCATTGCATCTAATAGAGAATGTCTCATTTGCACCCCTGGTGGTAAAATCTATCAAAATGAGGGTGGTCCCAAAAAGGAGGGATTAAAAGTGCTCCCCCTCTGGTCAACATATGAAATAACAAGTGTGTGTAAGAAATTGAAGTGCGCTTCCTTTGGCCAAAATTAATACAAAAAATGAAATAATAATGTATATAGAGACATACTGTAATGACAAAGTAAATAATGAAGATTAAAAACAAATTACAAACAAACAAACAAACAAAAAAGATTAACTAAAAACAGTCTTTTTCTAACAATGTGTTGACTTTTTTCTTGTAAAATTAGGAAACATTTCTCATATTATTTCTGTTTCTGTAATATTGCAATATTTTCTAGTAAAATTATTACTTTTTATTGTAAAATTATTACTTTTTATTGTAAAATTATTACTTTTTAATGCAAAATGGTGACACGTGTCATATAAAATTCTGACATTTATCCCAATATTGCCAATTTTTTTGTTGATGACTTTTGTCATAATTTTGTCAAGCAGAATTCCAATAATTATTATAATATTGCCAAAATTTTGAAGTTTTCTTATAAAATTGTGACTTTTGTCGAGTAAAATTATGACTCTTTTCATAAAATTGCCAAAATGTAAGCTTTTCTTGTAAAATTGCGACTGTTATTGTCACGACGCGGACTCGAACCCATGTTGCTCCTGCAACTGAGTGTCAAGATTCCTCCTCTGGCTGCTTTCCCGGACACGCCCCTGCTCACGCTGGGCGCAGCACGCCCACACAGCGACAAGGCTGCAGACAATTACGCATCTGCGCACCTCGACTTGACGAGAGGGAGCGGCATAAAAGACCAACAAAGCCAGGAGACCTTCACCAGAACGTAGCCAATCTCCCCTGAGTAAGCATCACGTCTGGCACTCATTCCTTGTTCCTTCTCGCCTACTTGTGCTCTCCCTCGATCCCGACTTGATGTCTTTTGTGTTTTCCACAGTGTCTTCTGTGATCGTGTCTTGCCTCACGACCTCCTCCCGGATCTTTGCTTGCCTTACCCAATCCTCGACCACTGTTTGGACCCGGACATCGTTGCCTCTCTCCAGCCCCCGACTGCTTGCCTCCCTGATGACTGCCTCTTCGCCTTCCCCCTTGGATTCGACGAAGGATACATCCAACACGCACCGACAACACCCTCTGGTAAATTCCACATTGTTAATTCCACACATCGTCCGCATTCATTCACTAGTGGTAGCATACACACCCCACACATTCATCAAAGGTTTTATTAAACATTCTAAACCGCAGTTCTGCCTTGGTGTTGCCTCCTTCCCTTTGCCTAGTACACAACAGTTATTGAGTAATATTACAACTTTTATTATAGTACTGCCAAAATTCTAAGTTTTTCTTGTAAAGCTGTGTTCCAACTAATTTTTCACAACAAGCTTTTTTATATTGGCATAGTATGTATATATTATTAATGTTGTAAATACAAATCTTAATATATCTAGAAAGGGTGGTCCTAAAGAGGTAGGCATTTTTCGGAGGTCTCAAGAAGGTAACACATTCAACAATGCGTCATAGTCACCTCCAGTGTGGCTTTGTGTGCCAGTTCTTAAATGTAACTTATCTTAACAATATCCAGTGTTGTTGTATTTCAATTAACTGGAATCCAGTGTGCTCTGGGGCCTATTGTAGTGAATCACACCTGACCCATCATAAATTAATCACATCTTTAGTGGGCAAGTGGAAGTAAACAATGTGATAAAGAACATTTTACATCAATCAATCAATCTAGGGATCTAGATATCTGGTCAGGACACTCCTCACTCTTTTGCCTTCACCTTCATTGTCCATTCGTTTATGGTGACTTTATATACTCTGGACCTAGACGTTGAGTCCGTGACATACATGGCGGACAATAACTGATACAGTCTGCTTTGCCAGTCCAAATGCATTCACCGTTTTCCTTGTCGGCCAGGTAATACAACACACGCTACCTTTTTTATCACATCCACGGGAGCCCGCATTCTCGTTGACTCACCTTCGACAAACGGACAAAGTTTTTCGCTAAGTAGAAACACAGCTGACCCTGCCGGACATTGGAAAGTTCTCCTGCCGTCTGAGAAGTGTTGTGTCCCAAATAGCTGCAATCGCTTTATCTTAAGGTATTCATGTGTGATTTCCACAAGCGTCTGTACAGACGGAAGGAGAAACACGGCATGTCTGGATGACTCTCCTCCATATTTCCAGTGGTTACCTCTCACGAAACCGCTTTATTAAACAGTGTTCTGACATCACTTCCTGTCTGAACTCACTTTGTAAACGATCATTGAGTCCATACAAAGCTAAGTGCCGAGGATTCAAGAATTACACGGCTGACTTACCCGTGCAAAAATTTGCCCGAGGAGAAGGACCTTAAACGCAGGTTTAGTGTGGCTGACACGGGGCTTACTAAATAATTATACGTTTAAGGGGTTAAACGACTTAGTGTAGATATGGCCTAAATTGGCTCTAGTGTGTGAATGTGAGTGTGAATGTTGTCTATCTGTGTTGGCCATGTGATGAGGTGGCGACTTGTCCAGGGTGTATCCCGCCTTCCGCCCGAGTGCAGCTGGGATAGGCTTCAGCCTTCCACGACCCCAAAAGGGACAAGCGGAAGAAAATGGATGGATGGATAAACATGTTACATATCTCCCTAAGTTGCATTATACTAAATGGATATATCCAGCAACTTCGCACAGCCATTCATTTTTTTTGCATTTTTTTTTATAAATAGTAGTCACACCAGATACCCCCAGACAACCAAATAAAGCAAACCTGTACATTTCAGAGTGGCCTCTTATTGTGGGCAGCCTAAGGCACACCTGTGCAATAATAATGCTGTTTAATCAGCATCTTGATATGCCCCACCTCAATCAATCAATCAATCAATCAATCAATCAATTCCTTTATTGTCATTGTCATAATAACACTTAAGTCATACATGAACAATGAGATTTTGTTTGAGCTTTGTCCAGCGGCATAGAAACTGCATTGAAGTGCAGGTTGACAATAGTTTATATTTGAGCATTTTAGCATTGTCAGGAAGATCGCGATAAGAGGGACGTGGGGGTGGGAACAGTCAGATGTCTGATGGGTGTTACGTTGATGTTGCAGCAATGCAGTGTCCAGAGCACAATTATTGAGGTGGTGAAGAATGAGGTAATAAGATTGTCCGGGGCAGCAAAGGGGCAGGCTGTTCATTTAGCAGTCTCACAGCCTGGGGATACAGACTGTGAGACATTCTGGTGGTCTGGCTTTAGGCAGCGAGTTGTGTACATGGCACTCATCTCTGGGAGTATCGTCCTTGTAATTTTACTCGCCTGTGAGGTGGGATGGATTATCTTGGCAAAGAACAAGTGCCCACTAACACATATTTAGATATATTTGTTTACAATATTTGAGAGTAATAAGTATTTTGTGTATGTAGTAAAAGTTTTAGATTTTTGAGCTCAACTCATGAAAAATGGGAGCAAAAACAAAAGTGTTGTGTTTATATTTTTGTTCAGTATACTGTACATCATTTTCGCCCATTCGCAGCCTCGACTTGTTCAGGGGACGCACAACCCACCTTCCCAAACTTCTTCTCTTCCGAGTTCAACGCAATGTGCACAATTAAAGTAATCAATGTTTCAAAAGTAGAGTTTCCAGCCCCAATTCAAGAGGGGGAATCACTTTTGACGCCATTGTTTACTACTACACACAGGAAGCTCTCTCTTTCAGGAAGTTTGTAGCTAGTCAACGACAGCTGTGGTTGTTACTTTAGGAGAAACTGCCCCTTGGTGTTTTGGAAGAGTATTGCTAGTCACACACCAGCCCTTGCGGAAGAGCTATAAAGGAATCAAGATGCCATCAGAAGGGACGCAAACTACGTGACGCAAGAGTATATACCAGGCTTCGGGCTAACAAGGACCTAATTGTGTCTGGTTCCGTTTTGTTTGTTCTCTGAAAGATGTTAGCGGATGTTGTGAGAAGTCTGTTACCTAAAGATACCCTTTATTTTTCATTGTGTTACACTTTTAAACAAGTCAGTCGGCAACTGTCGTAACTGTGACATTGGGGGATGTTATAAACTGTGAGAAGCCAAAGTGTAATGGCCATAGGGGTCCATCGAGGCGTATATATTTAATTAATATGGCCAGTCACAGTTAACTTGTGCTCAGCTGGGAAAATAAATATATTTATATATACTTATTATGTCAGCCATTTACTTGTTATAAACTGTTACAGGCGTATCAAATAATCATGTTAATATTAAAAATGTAACTTAATAATATGTGGGGATATAAAAGGCATCCGGTGCTAACAGACAGGAGGGAAGCGGAAATTGACGTCATAAACCACCTAGGAGCACCTGTCAGACCCGGGGTTTTTGCTACGGAGCCACTTCATGGAAGAATCCTAATTTTTTACCTTTTTTGTGGACTTTCCATTGGCCTGTGGAGAACCGGCACAACAGACTTTTTTCCCAGGAGGGCTTTGAGTTGGATGCGCAGACGCGGTGCCGTGAGTGCGCAGCTGCGGCTTCCAAACATTTGATCGCTTGCCCGTGCGTGCATGCCTCTGTGTGCATGGCACGTACGTATAGCTTTGGGGACTTTGGGGAATTGTATGTGTTGTATGAACTTTGGGAAGGTGAAGGGTGCTTTGGGCAGTGGGATTGAGTGTTTTGTGTGGGTGTGTGGTTTATGGACGGGAGGGGGGAGGTGTTTGTAATGCGGGATTAATTTGTGGCATATTGGGTACGAGCCTGATCGTGTTGTGGCTAGTAGTATTACATGTCTTGTGTTTATTTGCTGTGTTGCTCATTCCCAGCTGAATATCAGGTCCCACCCATGACTCCTTAATTGCGTAGTGGCAGAGACACCCGGAGAACTTGGGTGCGTTTGTTACAAAAGTATATCTGTTAATATCAGAATAAATCGTTGATTCAACCAACAAGAGAAACGTCTGAGATGAATACAACATAACCAAGAGAGAGAGAGCACACCAGCTATAATGGTGCCGTGACTCGCTGTTTCGGTGCTGGGACCTGCTGGAGGCTACCGAAAACCTTTGAATCAACTATGTTGTATTCGTCGTGAAGGTGAGGCCCTTCTACGCTGAGCCACTCGAGCGGTTTACTCTCCTCGCTGTGAGTCGCCAGCTTGATTCGTTGGCAACAAGAGGATAATTGTCATTTTTGTGTTATGACTGTGTGGCATTGTGATGCCGGAGGTCGTCTTTTCAAGATGCAGAGGGGTCAGGAAGCAGCTTGCAGGTGAGAATAAATGATTTATTCGAGTTGTAGTACAAAATATGCTGCGCGGTGCCCACGGCACAGAAAACAAAAGGGTAGCCAAAAGATGCTAATATCAAAAATGCAGACTATGAGCGAAACTAGGAGCGTAACTTGTTGCATGGGAGCAAACAAAACCAACAGACCGAATGAGGCCAGCGCGTAAACTAAATAGCCCTCTGATTAGTGCCCGGGCAACAGGTGCGCGTCCGGGACACTAACCAGAGGCAGGTGACTATAATCTGCCGTCATGGCAACAGAAACAAACTCAAGAGGTGCTGAAAACACAAGTGACTTGAAAACAAAAACAAAAATATGATCCGGGCAGCGGATCATAACAGTACCCCCCCCTTAAGGGACAGATTCCAGATGTCCCCTGGCAAAACTAAAACCCCCCCGACTATAACAAAGTTCAAGATTCAAGGGAGGGTGGAGGGAGGATTTGGCGGAGGGTCGCCAGGCCACGTGTCCCCGAATCCACCGGGGACGAGTCAGGTGGCGGCGGCGAATGGAACGCCGCTGCCGGAGGCGAGGCGGGCGACCACGGAAAGGCCACATTCGTGGCTGCCGAGAAGGTGGGCGTGAGTGGCGCCAGAAGTTCAGCAGCCGGAGAGTTCTGCGACTACGTCTCGGGTGTCGCTGCTGTTTGCGCCACTGGCGTCCATACACAAACCTCCGAGAGCGCCGCTTGCGCAGCCAGACCACTCGAGGTCGCTGAGACGACGATGAGGGCGAGAGAGCAGACGTCGCCGTGGAAGCAGGAGGAGTCGTCGTCGTCGCCGTGGAAGCAGGAGGAGTCGTCGTCGTTGCCGTGGAAGCAGGAGGAGTCGTCGTCGCTGTGGAAACAGGAAGCGTCGTCGTCGCCGTGGAAACAGGAAGCGTAGTCGTCGCCGTGGAAGCAGGAAGCGTCGTCGTCGCCGTGGAAGCAGGAAGCGTCATCGCCGTGGAAGCAGGAAGCGTCGTCGCCGTGGAAGCAGGAAGCCTCATCGCCGTGGAAGCAGGAAGCCTCGTCGCCGTGGAAGCAGGAAGCGTCGTCGCTGTCGGCGTGGGCGGAGCAGGCGGCTCATCTGTCGGCGTGGGCGGAGCCAGAGGCGGAGCAGGCGGCCCGTCTGTCGGCGTGGGCGGAGCCAGAGGCGGAGCAGGCGGCTCGTCTGTCGGCGTGGGCGGAGCCAGAGGCGGAGCAGGCGGCTCGTCTGTCGGCGTGGGCAGAGCCAGAGGCGGAGCAGGCGGCTCGTCTGTCGGCGTGGGCGGAGCCAGAGGCGGAGCAGGCGGCTCGTCTGCCGGCGTGGGCGTAGCCAGAGGCGGAGCAGGCGGCTCGTCTGCCGGCGTGGGCGGAGCAGGCGTCCGGGCTGTCGACGTGGGCGGAGCAGGCGGCTCGTCTGCCGGCGTGGGCGGAGCAGGTGCTGGTGTGGGAACCAGACTTGGAGCAGGTGCTGGTGTGGGAACCAGACTTGGAGCAGGTGCTGGTGTGGGAACCAGACTTGGAGCAGGTGCTGGGCGTGACTTTGGCGGAGGTGGCCTGGCCGGGGGTTGCGGCTTAGCACGCCGAAGGACTGGTGGTGGCGGCCGGGCAGGAGGTTGCGGCTTAGCATGCCGGAGAACTGGTGGCGGAGGCCGGCATGGAGGTTTGGGCTTGGCTGGGCGCAGCTGTGCCCGCCCACTAGCAAAGCACCCAGTACTAGCCCCCCCCTCAAGAAGCGGATCCCAGACACGTCTTGTGCAGTCTGGAACAGTCTTTAGGGGTGGGAGGGAGGAGGTGAGGAGGGGGGTAGGCTCCTCCCCTTTTGATTGTCCAAATTCTCTATTCTGCTCTTCAATAGCATGCGGAGTGTCCTTTGCCGCTTGGGATTGTTCCTCAAGTCTTAGTTCAATCAGTACCTTCCGGTACCACTCATCCACCCAAGCAGGACTGTACTTCTCGAGGGGTGTCTCGGAAGATGACTGGGCTGGAACAGGAAGTGGAGAAGGCAGAGCAGCACGTGGCACAGGAGACAGAGGAGTGGGTGGAGCTTGAGCCTTAGGGGGTGGGGCCAAAGTAATTGGGGGCTGAGCTTGAAAGTCAGAAGGTGAGTGGGACTGACTAGACCTAGAATTTAAAAAAATGTCCTGATAATGCTTAATTTTAGAATTAAAGTCATTTGTAAATGGCTGACAGAAAGAATTAACAGAATGCAAAAAAATGTCTTTTTCTATGACGTCATCAAAAGTGGACGAAGGCGTGTCCTCGGGGGGCGACAACGGAATGATGTCATAGCTGCAATCCCAGTGATTGACAGGCCAGTCGGAGGAATCTTTGAAAATATGGTCATTATAATTACCAAATATTTGAGGAGAATCCTGGGCTGCTTGTAGCTGGCTGTGCTCCGGAGGGAAAAGTTGTGGGATAGGTGCGTCTTTGCCGCGAGCCGAAGTCTTGGTTGACTTCCGCTTTCGCTGACGCGTACGGGCTGGCTGTGAGCGGACATCCCCGGGCCAGATGGAGTCGATATGGACCAACGAACCGTCAGGCCCCCACAAAAGGTCTTCGCGCTCCAAAGGGGAATACTGGAGAGTCTCTCTCTCCATCGCCTTTAAGACCAGCCACGTACCGTAGCCGGAATCCTCCACGCCCTCTTCGAAAAGACTGTCTGCTGTTGGTTTTCTGTTATGACTGCGTGGCATTGTGATGCCGGAGGTCGTCTTTTCAAGATGCAGAGGGGTCAGGAAGCAGCTTGCAGGTGAGAATAAATGATTTATTCGAGTTGTAGTACAAAATATGCTGCGCGGTGCCCACGGCACAGAAAAAAAAAGGGTAGCCAAAAGATGCTAATATCAAAAATGCAGACTATGAGCGAAACTAGGAGCGTAACTTGTTGCATGGGAGCAAACAAAACCAACAGACCGAATGAGGCCAGCGCGTAAACTAAATAGCCCTCTGATTAGTGCCCGGGCAACAGGTGCGCGTCCGGGACACTAACCAGAGGCAGGTGACTATAATCTGCCGTCATGGCAACAGAAACAAACTCAAGAGGTGCTGAAAACACAAGTGACTTGAAAACAAAAACAAAAATATGATCCGGGCAGCGGATCATAACATTTTGTGTGTTGTTGGCTACTTTTATGTGGACAATGAGGATCCATCTAGAAGTGATTTAAAAATTGTTGATGTTGTTTAATTTAATATGGATGTGTCCTATGTGGTTTAGCCCATCAAGTGATTTTTGGGAGGGGTAAACCTGTGACTTCTACACCCCATTTCAGGGGCATTTCTCAATCCCATCATGATGAGGTGCATTCCTCTGCTGGTGAGGGCGTAGGGCGGAGGTCGACAACCCGCAGCGCTATATTTTTAGCGCCACCCTCGTGGCTCCCCGTGAGTTTTTTCAAAAAAATGTATGAAAATGAAAAAAAGATGGGGGGAAATATATTTTTTGTTTTAATATTGTTTCTGTAGGTGGAACATGACAAAAACCTCCCTAATTGTTAGAAATCCCACTGTTTGTATTAAACATGCTTCAAGAATAAGAGTAATTGGCAAGGTTAGTTTTGTTTGTGGGGCGGTATAGCTCGGTTGGTAGAGCGGCCGTGCCAGCAACTTGAGGGTTGCAGGTTCGATCCCCGCTCCCGCCATCCTAGTCACGGCCGTTGTGTCCTTGGGCAAGACACTTTACCCACCTGCTCCCAGTGCCACCCACACTGTTTTAAATGTAACTTAGATATTGGGTTTCACAATATAAAGCGCTTTGAGTCACTTGAGAAAAAGCGCTATATAAATGTAATTCACTTCACTTCACTTCACTTCACTTGTTCTGACGCTAACCTCAATTTGTTGTTCTCCTCTCCAAAGGTTAATAGTTATTCTTCTTTAGACTGAACATTCCCGATGTGTCTTGGCCAGTCCCTCGCCGATCGCTGAAAAACCTCATTGTGGACAATATTTTTTATGGTGTGCATTATTGCACATCACCTTTTGTTTGGATTATTATCATTATTTAAGTACTGTACTTATTGCTGCCTTGGCTTACGTCGCTGCATCCGGGGATCTACTATTGACTGAACCGTGACATTAATACACTAGCCAAAATATGGACCCCACAGAGACTGACCACGTCATGATGGCGCTCCACCAGCAGGCTCAACGTTTTGGCCAACAGAAACAACAATTTGGCGCTCTTGGGGCCTGCGTCAACACCTTGGCAGAACGCCAAGACACTCGCCTTAATGACTTCGAGACCCAGTTGAGATGTGTACTCATCACGCTGCAAGCCATGACTTCCTCCTCGGCCGCTCCATCCGCCCAGCTAAGTGCTTCTACTGATGTGGCATCTCCTGTCATCATGTTTGCAGCCTCCTGTCCTCCCCTTTCGTAGCCTGAACGCCTCTCCGGCAAATCTGGTGATGTACGGCCCTTCCTCATCCAATGTGAGATTAATTTTGAACTTTTACCTGTTTCTTTTTTACTCTAAAAAAGCCTGTGTGGCTTTTGTCCTGTCGCACATGAGCAACCGGGCGCCTGCCCGGGCTACAGCAGAGGGGTGGTCGTTCTCCTGTATGCTCCTCATATGCCACCTTCGCCAAAGCAATGGAGCAGACTTTTCAATGTGAATTACCAGGACGAGAAGCGGCACGATCTGTATTTCGATTGCAACAAGGGCAGCATAGCGTTGAAGACTATGCCATCGAATTTTGCAAGCTTGCTGCCCAGAGCGAGTGGCCTACTACTGCGTTGGTGGACGTCTTTTCCCTCGGCCTCACTGATCGGATCGGTAAGCAAATTATTCCACTAAAGACCCCCAACAACCTCGATGAACTCATCGCACTGGCTGTGGAGATCGAGAATTGGCTTCTGGACTGGGAGTAGGAGAGACTCAGACGACCGGGACGCTTCCCTCCGGCTCAGAGTGGGAGTGGCCCTGGCGATCGTCACATTATCATCCAGCCGGTACACACTGTCGATTCCATGCCGATCTCATCAGAGGTGGAACCCATGCAGATAGGAGGGAATCAGCTTACGCCCGCTGAGAGGAGCCAGCGTCTCCGTCTGAAGTTGTGCTCATACTGTGGCGAGGCTGAACATCTCATCACATTGTCCTCTTCGTCCTGCCCGTCGTCGCGCACAAGCATCACGTTCTCCTCAACCATGCTCTCCAGAGGCCGCTCCCACTTATCAGCAACCCTCTACAGGTCAGGCATTGTTTCGTGTTCAACTATCTGGGGGACTTATGTGGGACAATAAGAAGTTGGACATTGACTCTCTCATTGACTCTGGTGCTGATGATAATTGTATTGATGTATCTTTTGTTAAAGGTTTTTTGATACCGGTCTCTAAATTACCTATGCCCAGAATAGTTCAATCTCTTGACGGGGTCCACCTGGAGAGTTACACACCAAACTACACCTCTGTCACTCCGTCTGTCTGGCACCCATTTCAAACCCCTCAAATAGTGCTCGGGCATACATGGCTGGCTAAACACAATCCTCATATTGACTGGGCAAAAACCATCATAATTAACTGGGGTATGTTTTGCCACTCTCAGGTCCGCATGCCCTCAATCAGCGCCATCCCGTAGTGGTATTCCGTAAGTGATTGATTTGTCCCTTGTCCCTCCAGTTTATAACGACCTGCCGGAAGTATTTAGCAAGGACTGCGCTTTGTCATTACCTCCTCACCGACCATATGATTGTTGAATTCATCTCCTACCTGGTGCTACGCTTGCTTTTTCTAGATTATACAATACATCCAAGCATTAAAAAGACGCTTTAGAGGATTATATTTCCACCTCTCTTGCGTCCGGCCTCATCCGTCTCTCAAGTTCTCCTCTAGCTGCTGTTTTTTTCTTCGTGAAGAAGGACAAGTCTTTACACCCATGCATCGATTATTGAGCTCTTAATATTATCACTGTAAAGAACAAGTATCCACTCCCGCTTCTCCATTCGGCTTTCAACCCCCTACATACTGGTAAGAGCTTTACCAAACTTGATCTCCGTAATGCCTATCATTTAGTTCACATGCTAGAAGGAGATGAATGGAAGACCGCTTTCAACACACTCCTTGAATACCTCATTATGCCGTTTGGGCTTGCCAATGCACCCAACGTGTTCCAAAGCCTCATCAATGACGGGATATGCACAACCGCTTTGTGGTAGTTTATTTGGATGATATTCAGATTTTTCCCCCCCTACTCTTGAATTACACGTTCAACATGTTAGTTTAGTCCTCCGATGTCTCCTCAAAAAATGTATTTTTGTCAAAGCAGAGAAATGCATTTTTCATTGTCGGTCCGTTCCCTTTTTGGGATTTATTGTGGAAAGGGGTCAACTTAGAACTCACCCAGCTAAGGTCCAGGCGGTGGTCAATTGGCCCAGTCCCCCCTCAAGCAAGTTTTTCCAAAGGTTTTTGGGTTTTGCTCATTTTTATCGTCATTTCATCCGCAACTGAGTGGCTGAACCGCTTACAAAGCTAACTTCCACCAAATTCCCTTTTTTGTGGACCTAGGAGGCACAGGGTGCCTTTGAGAAACGTAAACATTTGTTCACTTAAATGGTAAATGGGTTATACTTGTATAGCCCTTTTCTACCTTCAAGGTACTCAAAGCGCTTTGACACTATTTCCACATTCACCCATGCACACACACATTCACACACGGATGGCTGGAGATGCCATGCAAGGCCCTAACCACGACCCATCAGGAGCAAGGGTGAAGTGTCTTGCTGAAGGACACAATGGACGTGACAAAGTTGGTAGAAGGTGGGGATTTAACCAGGAACCCTCAGGTTGCTGGCACGGCCACTCTCCCAACCGCACCACGCCGTCCCCACTTACGCACCTGTCGTTGCCCATCCTAACATAGCTTCTCAATTTTTTGTCGAGGTTGACGCTTCTGACGCCGGTGTGGGAGCTGTCCTTTCCTAGCGCTCCTCCTCTGACCAAAAGCTGCACCCCTGCGCCTTCTTATCCTGTCGCCTGATGCCTGCAGAACACAATTATGATACTGGCAAAAGAGAACTCCTCGCTGTGGTCCTGGCTCTACAGGAATGGAGGCACTGGCTGGAGGGCTCTGAAGTACCCTTCCTTGTGTTCACGGACCACAAAAATCTGGCCTATACCCGCATTGCTCCCCGCCTCAACCCGAGACTCACTTGGTTTATCTGCACCATTACCTACCGCGCTGGGTCCCAGAACGGCAAACCGGATGCGCTGTCAAGACTCTATTCCTCAATTCTGTTCAGCAGTCTGGAGGGTATTCTGTAGGTCTCTGGGGGCATTGCCAAGCCTCTCCTCGGGCTACCACCCTCACACCAAGTCAGACAGAGCGGGCGAATCAGGATCTTGAGGCCGCAATCCGCTGGGTTTTCCACCAGCAGCCAGCCTCCTGAGTCAATAACCTTACCATGGATCGGGTACTCCCATATTACCTCGGTCAGTGCAGCCACCAGCATGTCACCATTTTACTCGGCCTATGGGTACCAACCGCCTGCCTTTCCATCACTGGAATCAGAAGTTGCTGTTCCCTCTGTGACTGTCCACCCGCGCCGGACACACCAGGCCTGGTGTAATACTCAAGCTGCTCTGTCTCGCACCTCTGAGACCAACCAGCGCCTCGCCAACCGGCACCGTAACACAACACCTGAATACAAGCCTGGCCAAAAGGTGAGGGTATCTTCCCATGATCTACCTCTTTATGTCCTTATCCTATTGAGAGAGTTATCAATCCCTCTTCCGTTCAACTACGTCTTCCAGACTCCCGCATGATACATCCTGCTTTCCATGTGTCCCTTTTCAAGCCCGTCGTCTCCAGCCGCATGAGCCCTTTGGAAGTGCCTCCTCAGCCAGACAGGCTTATTGATTGTCATCCAGCATTTACCGTCAAGGCCATTTTGAATGTAAGGAGAAGGAGCAGAAGTTTTCAATACTTGGTCGACTGGGCAGGGTATGGTCCTGAGAACCGTTCGTGTGTTTCAAGATCTTTTATTCCCGACCCCATAATATTTTCCGCCTTTTATGAACGGTTCCCTGAGAAGCCAAGTAAGCTGCCAGGCGTCCATTAGGAGTGTGGGGGGGTCCTCATTGTGGGCAAAATTTTATGGTGTGCACTTTTGACCCATCTCCTTTTGTTTGGATTATTATCATTATTAAAGTACTGCACTTATTGTTGCTTTGCTTCACGTCTCTGCATCCGGGGATCTACTATTGACTGAGTCGTGACAAGAATATTGTTTAATGTCTCAAGTACTTTGCTTGCACTGATGATAGTGTGTTGCGCCCTGCAGTTTTTAATCTTTCCAGGATTAACCTCACAGCAAGTCCGCAGTGCTCTGGGCCAACTCTCATTCAAAGGTGACGGCTCTGACAAAATTTCAGTTTCTAAGTGAGAGAGGTCTGTTGAAGGGGAACTGCATTTTTTTGGAGTTTTACCTATCGTTCACAATCATTATAAGAGACAAGAACACACATGTCTTTTTTTTAATTAGGATTTTAAAGATGATAAAAACTGCTTGGAAGATGCTATGTCCCTGTGTAATGATGATTATTTTAGAACTGTTTACCCTCAGTTTTGTTCTACGTATGGTAATTAGTCTACAGTGATTTTTCAGAACGCTATAAAAGTTTGTACGTCTGACAACCTTTTCTACACAGGTGTGATAGTGAATGAAGCTCTGGACATGTGTGCCATGGTAGATTGTGGCTCGATGACGTGTTTTCTGAGTTCCCGTGTGCTTCATTTGTTTGAGAAGGCCAATATTGTTTCTGCTGACAACATCTCCCTGACGTCAGTGACGCTAATTGCTTGTGGAGAGTTGAAAACAAGCCCTATTGGGATCTGTAGTCTTCAGATCAGAGTGCTTGACTGCAGTTTTTCAGTGCCGACCCTTATTGTAGAAGGTCACAGTGATGATATAATTTTTGGAAGCAATGCCATCATGTCTAGGCGGATTCTAGCAATTTCAAAACAAAAGTATATTTTGCAGAGGGCCATGCTGTTAAAGAGGAAGCCATGTTGTAGTTTTTAGGGATGTGAAGTTCCTGATAAGCTATGCACTGTTAAGCTAAAACATGCTGTGACTTTAGAGCCCTTAAAAGAACACACTGTTTGCGATTGTCAATGAGGCCATTAGTGTCGCTCTGCTGGCAGCACAGTCATTGTTGAGCAGAGCCTTTCAAAGACGAGGCTGCGAAATGTCATGGTGGGGCGACATGTGATTCCATTATGGGGCGATGGTCAATTTCCGGTGAGGGTTATAAACCTCCACCCTAAACCTGCAACTTTGAGACGCAACTGTTAGATTGTTGATGTGTCCCCCTTTTGTGGAACTTGAAGATTTTGATATTGAATATTTGTTTGAGAAGAACCAACATGACGCTAAAAATGTGGCCCAGACCAACCCTCGCAATGAGAAGAGCTTGACTGTTGACTCGGAAAGTTCGACAGCATTGACTGTCTTAGGATTTTAACATTGACTTGAGCCACCTGTCTACATTTTTGAAAGGGAAGCTGGTAGAGCTGCTTGTCAAGTACAAGGGTATCTTCTCTTGCCTCAGTTTCAATTGTGGAAAGGCCAGGGACCTTGTCATCGTATCCAACTGAGTTATGATAAACCTTTCCGGTTGCCTTATCGTAGACTGTCTCCCTCTCACTATGGAAAGCTTTGCTTAGCTTTGAATGAGATGAAAGAATGGGATATTATAAGAAAGTCTACAAGCACGTAGGCATCGCTGCTTGTTTTGGTTTGGAAGAGAAACAATGATTTGCAGCTTTTTACTGACTTTATCTGTCTAAATGTGCATACTGTAGGCGATGCACATCCTCTGTCTCACCAGGTTGATGCCTTGGCGGCTCTTGGAGGAAACACTTTCTTTTCAACCATGGGTTTGACAGGATATTACAATGTTGAAGTGCATGTGAAAGACAGGGAATTTACAGCATTCCTGTCTGCAGACTTCCATTAAACAATGACAGATTCAATCCATGCACATGATTAATGAGTTCCATACAAGTAACGGACATAAAGAAGGTAACAGGTGCTTCAAAGGGTGTCATGGCCTTAACCCGGGGGTCAGCAACCCGCGGCTCTTGAGCCGCATGCGGCTCTTTAGCGCCTCCCCAGTAGCTTCCTGGAGCAGTTTTAAAAAAGGATTGATAATGGAAAAAGATGGGGGGGAAATAATTTTTTTGTTTTAGTATGTTTTTTGTTTGAGGACAAACATGACACAAAACTTCCCAATTGTTAGCAAGCCCACTGTTTAAAGGCCTACTGAAATGTGATTTTCTTATTTAAACGGGGATAGCAGGTCCATTCTATGTGTCATACTTTGATCATTTCGCGATATTGCCATATTTTTGCTGAAATGATTTAGTAGAGAACATAGACGATAAAGTTTGCAACTTTTGGTCGCTGATAAAAAAGCCTTGCCTGTACCGGAAGTAGCAGACGAGTAGCGTGACGTCACAGGTTGTGGAGCTCCTCACATCTGCACATTGTTTACAATCATGGCCACCAGCAGCGAGAGCGATTCGGACCGAGAAAGCGACAATTTCCCCATTAATTTGAGCGAGGATGAAAGATTTGTGGATGAGGAAAGTGAGAGTGAAGGACTAGAGGGCAGTGGGAGCGATTCAGATAGGGAAGATGCTGTGAGAGGCGGGTGGGACCTGATATTCAGCTGGGAATGACTAAAACAGTAAATAAACACAAGACATATATATACTCTATTAGCCACAACACAACCAGGCTTATATTTAATATGCCACAAATTAATACCGCATAACAAACACCTCCCCCCTCCCGTCCATATAACCCGCCAATACAACTCAAACACCTGCACAACACACTCAATCCCACAGCCCAAACTACCGTTCACCTCCCCAAAGTTCATACAGCACATATATTTCCCCAAAGTTACGTACGTGACATGCACATAGCGGTACGCACGTACGGGCAAGCAATCAAATGTTTGGAAGCATACTCACGGTACCGCGCCTGCGTATCCAACTCAAAGTCCTCCTGGTAAGAGTCTCTGTTGTCCCAGTTCTCCACAGGCCAATGGTAAAGATTGACTGTCATCTTTCGGGAATGTAAACAATGAAACACCGGCCGTGTTTGTGTTGCTGAAGTCGGCCGTAATACACCGCTTCCCACCTACAGCTTTCTTCTTTGCTATCTCCATTGTTCATTGAACAAATTGCAAAATATTCACCAACACAGATGTCCAGAATACTGTGGAATTTTGCGATGAAAACAGACGACTTAATAGCTGGCCACCATGCTGTCTCAAAATGTCCTCCACAATCCGCGACTTCACGCGCTGACGTCATCATACCGAGACGTTTTCAGCAGGATATTTCGCGCAAAATTTAAAATTGCACTTTAGTAAGCTAACCCGGCCGTATTGGCATGTGTTGCAATGTTAAGATTTCATCATTGATGTAGAAACTATCAGACTGCGTGGTCGGTAGTAGTGGGTTTCAGTAGGCCTTTAACCAATCAATATATTTGTTTATATGGGCAACACATATGCACACACTTTATTCATAACAATAATTATTCTAGATTCAATTTATATAGCACATTTTTCTAGTGACTCAAAGTGTGCGACACTGAAAACCCATCGTTCATTTACTCCACAGGCACACATTGACGTTACTGTAACCGGATCTGAAAACCTAATAGTTTGCATCCTCTAAATCCACTAAATGTGTTTGTTCTGCTATCAAAGTGACTGCAGACAGCTTCTTGGTAATACAGGACTTATCTTTAAATCACATCAATCTGTCAGAATCTTCTCTGCTTACTGGAGGCTTCCCTCCTGCCCTACACACACACTGATTTCGGCTATTGGATTTTTTTTGCATTCTGGTAATCAGCGACAAGAGCGGCTGTTGCAACACATCTCGTCCAGCTTAGAACAGTTTGTGTATCATAGGACAGTTGTTATCTCACCCTCCTTTGTGTATGTCGGCAGATGGCGGCCTCTTGTTGGCAGTCCCGTCCTGGTAGACCTTCTTATCCAATGACATCGACAGCGGGGCATCTCGCACAGGCAGTCCCAACACCAATGTCTCCTTATTCAAAGAGATGGCCTCGTCACCGTTTCGACCCATGTGCTTTTTGGCGTAATCAAAACCCTGCACGGGCTGGCAAGGGGGAAAAAAAAGAACCAAGCGTCAAAACATTTTACAACATGTATTTTAAAGCTGTGATGTACCGTTTTCATGTGATAAATGCTTGTTGGCTTCTCATGACCAGAAAGCACATAAAAAGACTACATAAACATATCTAAAACACAGCAACACAATGTGCAAAGCAGAGGCACATGGATTACACAACGACTTCATTCACAAATATAATCATCAAGCATCACACATAGCACACTAATATATAAATGGTAGTTACTCTAACAAAGGAAACTTAAGGGTTCCTCATACATTCGTATATTTATGGTGGTCCGCAACAGATACTTTATGACCGGCATGAATATATTTGGTTCTACCTGTTCATAATTATTTATATGTATGCATCTTTATGCTGAAACATTTTTCTTTGAAACTGCCACTTTCGCTTCAGTTTGTTCATATAAGATGTGTAACATTCTACTGGTGCAGAAGTTATTGCTGATGTATGTTTTCTGACATTTCAGTTGATATATTTGATAGGGATGTCCGATAATGGCTTTTTTTGCAGATATCCGATATTCCGATATTGTCCAACTCTTAATTACCGATACCGATATCAACCGATACCGATATATACAGTCGTGGAATTAACACATTATTATGACTAATTTGGACAACCAGGTATGGTGAAGATAAGGTCCTTTTTAAAAAAAACAATAAAATAAAATAAGATAAATAAATTAAAAACATTTTCTTGAATAAAAAAGAAAGTAAAACAATATAAAAACAGTTACATAGAAACTAGTAATTAATGAAAATGAGTAAAATTAACTGTTAAAGGTTAGTACTATTAGTGGACCAGCAGCACGCACAATCATGTGTGCTTACGGACTGTATCCCTTGCAGACTGTATTGATATATATTGATATCTTTCTGTGTGGAGTTTGCATGTTCTCCCCGTGACTGCGTGGGTTCCCTCCGGGTACTCCGGCTTCCTCCCATCTCCAAAGACATGCACCTGGGGATAGGTTGATTGGCAACACTAAAAATTGGCCCTAGTGTGTGAATGTGAGTGTGAATGTTGTCTGTCTATCTGTGTTGGCCCTGCGATGAGGTGGCGACTTGTCCGGGGTGTACCCCGCCTTCCGCCCGATTGTAGCTGAGATAGGCTACAGCACCCCCCGCGACCCCAAAAGGGAATAAGCGGTAGGAAATGGATGGATGGATGGATATATAATGTAGGAAGCAGAATATTAATAACAGAAAGAAACGACCCTTTTGTGTGAATGAGTGTGAATGAGTGTAAATGGGGGAGGAAGGATTTTTTGGGTTAGTGCACTAATTGTAAGTGTATCTTGTGTTTTTTATGTTGATTAAATTTTTTTTTTAAACGATACCGATAATAAAAAAAACGATACCGATAATTTCCGATATTACATTTTAAAGCATTTATCGGCCGATAATATCGGCAGGCCGATATTATCAGACATCTCTAATATTTGAATAATTAATGGCTTATGGTAAGTGTGCGTGATGTTTTTTCATGTTCTGTTATCATTATTGTCAGACTGACAGCTTGCTTTATTTAGTAAACAGCATGACACTGCTATACAAATGAGCTATTATGGCTAACTTGCACATACTGCTTCAACCCAACATATAAAGTGACAGCATATATACAGCACAGGCCAAAAGTTTGGACACCTTCTCCTCATTCAATGTGTGTTCTTTGTTTTGTTTTAACTCTTCCGGGCTGCAATATACACCCCCGCTACCCCCACTAAAAACTAAATAAGATTTAGACTACGAACTGTGTGCCGATATCGTATCGGATTAATATCAGTATCGGACAAAACTCAAGGCTCCAATATCGGAAGTGAAAAAGTTGTGTGGGGACTCCTCAACATTCTATGGACGCATGCTCCCGCATGACAAACAAACAATGTGTGTGTGCTTTTTTGATAAAGCTTAGTTTATTCTATTCTGTTTTTGGTACAGTATCAAGAAGAGCTTATGATTTTCCAAATGCCTTTTACTAAAAATGTGTTTGATCTGCTTCAGTTCTGCTTATCAGTTGCCACATTCACATATTTCAGTTCTTAAATGGGTTCTTCGAAAAAAACAAAAGCAGCGAGCACTCCAGTCTGTCCCCTGGAAGTGTTCTCTAGCTCAGAAGCTGCTTTAGCCTCGATGGGAAGACAGGCGAGGATAAATGTCACTGAGCAGACATAAGATTGGTGGTGGAATTCTTCCACTTGGGATGGAAGCTTATGCTTACTGCAAATCTAAAATGCACTGAATCCATGGATGTGTGAAAATGAAAAAAGATAAAGAAAAATATATATTTTTCGTTTTAATATATTTTTTGTATGACACAAACCTTCCTAATTGTTAGAATACCCACTGTTTATATTAAACATGCTTCACTGATGAGAGTATTTGGTAAGCACCGTTTTGTCCTACTAATTTCAGCGATCTTCGAACTCATTGTAGTTTGTTTACATGTACAACTTTCACTGATGCTGCCACAGAAAGACGTGTTTTATGCCATATCTTCTTTGTCTCATTTTGTCCACCAAATGTTTTATGCTGTGCGTGAATGCACAAAGGTGAGCTTTGTTGATGTTATTGTGTGGAGAGCTTATCAGGCATATTTGATCAATCCATGACCGCAAGCTAATCGATGCTAACATCTATTAACATACAGCTATTTAGGCTAGCTGTATCTACATATTGCATCATTATGCCTTGTTTGTCGGTATATTTGAGCTCAGTTCATTTCCTTTACTTTATGGCCTCTGTGTATTTAATTTATATTTGCATGCCTCATGACACATTATCTGTATGTAATAGTGGCTGCATTTCTGATAGTTGTTTGTGTGCCATGTTGTTCCAGACCACAGCAAACGTTAGCCAGCTTGCCAAATAAAAAGACAGCCTGCTGTTTCCATTAACTTTGACACACACATCTATACCTTCGGCCATTCTAAGGCAGTAATTTCCAGGAGTTATCTCATCCTCTGGGAAGCCTCCATTTTACTATTGTTTTCCAATGTTGTAAAAATGTGTAGAATAAATGTAACATTTCAACATTTCTGTCAACAAAGATTTGCTACACAGTCATTTTGATAGTAGGCTACTACAGCTCATATAGACACTTAAATCATCAGTTGCCTTCATTATAACACGTATATCAGGCTTTTCATTTTTGCGGCTCCAGACAGACTTTTTATTTTCATTTTTGTACCAATATGGCTCTTTCAACACTTTGGGTTGCCGACCCCTGATTTAATCATTGGAGCCTACAATAACTGTAAGTGGCACTGATTATTGCTAAAACCGCTAAAAAAAACCACATTTTTCTTCAAAATATGTCCATAAAATATCTAAGCATGCTTCGAAATGCCTCTTAAAAACAACTCAAACTGGGGTGGAACTAAAAAGAAGAAATAAGCAACAATAGGAGATATATTTGTGTATCGCAAAAAACTTCCACATAAAAAAATATGGTAACACTTTAGTATGGGGAACATATTCACCATTAATTAGTTTCTTATTAAAGTAACAAAGACTTAATTTACAGTTATTTGGACACTAGGGGAACATATAAGGGTTAGGGTTACTAATAAGCAATAATTCTGAGGTTATTGAGGGAAGACTCTTAGTTAATGGCTTACTGGTTGTATAATAAGGCCATGCAGAATAAGGCATTAACAGTACTGAGATAGGCTCCAGCGCCCCCCGCGACCCCGAAGGGAATAAGCGGTAGAAAATGGATGGGGATGGATTAGATTTATATAGCGCTTTTCTAGACACTCAAAGCGCTTCACAGAGAAGTGGGAACTCATTAGGGCTGTGAATCTTTGGGTGTCCCACGATTCGATTCAATATCGATTCTTGGGTTCACGATTCGATTCAAAATCGATTTTTTTTTTCAATTCAACACGATTCTCGATTCAAAAACGATTTTTTTCCCGATTCAAAAGGATTCTCAATTCATTCAATACATAGGATTTCAGCAGGATCTACCCCAGTCTGCTGACATGCAAGCAGAGTAGTAGATTTTTGTAAAAAGCTTTTGTAATTGTAAAGGACAATGTTTTATCAACTGATTGCAATCATGTAAATTTGTTTTAACTATTAAATGAACCAAAAACATGACTTATTTTATCTTTGTGAAAATATTGGACACCGTATGTATTGTAGCTGAGATAGGCTCCAGCGCCCCCCGCGACCCCAAAAGGGAATAAGCGGTAGAAAATGGATGGATGGATGGATGTTGTCAAGCTTATGAGATGCGATGCAAGTGTAAGTCACTGTGACACTATTGTTCTTTTTTTTTTTTTATTATAAATGTCTAATGATAATGTCAATGAGGGATTTTTAATCACTGCTATGTTGAAATTGTAACTAATATTGATACTGTGTTGATAATATTCATTTTTGTTTCACTACTTTTGGTTGTTCTGTGTCGTGTTTGTGACTCCTCTCAATTGCTCTGTTTATTGCAGTTCTGAGTGTCGCTGGGTCGGGTTTGGTTTTGGAATTGGATTGCATTGTTATGGTATTGCTGTGTATTATTTTGTTGGATTGATTAATAAAAATAAATAAAAAATAAATAAAAAAAATAAAAAAATAAATAAATACAAATAAAAAATCGATTTTTTAAAAATGAGAATCGATTCTGAATCGCACAACGTGAGAATCGCGATTCAAATTCGAATTGATTTTTTCCCACACCCCTAGAACCCATCATTCATTTTTACAACTCATTCATTCATCATTCATTCTCCGGTGTGAGCGGCACCAGGGGCAAGGGTGAAGTGTCCTGCCCAAGGACACAAGGGCATTTTTGGATGGTAAGAGGCGGGGAGCGAAACTGCAACCCTCAGGTTTCTGGCACGGCCGCCCCAAATTAATGATGACTGTGTGTTCCCCATACTAAAGTGTTACTAAAAATATAATATTATATATAATGTAATTGAATTGACCACAAGTTGTTAACATCCAAATGGCATGTCAGACCTATTGAATACGGAAAACACATCATGCATTATCTTATTATTATTTTAGAAGTCAGATATGCACATGAGCATGAAAAGAAGAAAGAAAAAGAAAAAATCTAAACCCCATAATACATTTACACATTATCTGCAGTGCTGCATTTCTCTGTACTTACGGCACACAGAGGTGTAAGACAGTGTTTTTCAACCACTATGCCGCGGCATAGTGTGCCGTGAAATACAGTCTGGTGTGCCGTGGGAGATTATCTAATTTCACCTATTTGGGTTTAAAATATTTTTTGCAAACCAGTAATTATAGTCTGCAAATGATGTGTTGTTGTTGAGTGTCGGTGCTGTCTAGAGCTCAGCAGAGTAACCGTGTAATACTCTTCCATATCAGCAGGTGGTGGCCTGTAGCTAATTGCTTTGTAGATGTCGGAAAAAGTGGGAGGCAGCGTGCAGGTAAAAAGGTGTCTAATGCTTAAACCAAAAATAAACAAAAGGTGAGTGCCCCTAAGAAAAGGCATTGATGCTTAGGGAAGGCTATGCAGAACAAAACTAAAACTGAACTGGCTACAAAGTAAACAAAAACAGAATGCTGGACGACAGCAAAGACTTACTGTGGAGCAAAGGCAATGTACATCCGAACATGACATGACAATCAACAATGTCCCCACAAAGAGGGATACAAACAGCTGAAATATTCTTGATTGCTAAAACAAAGTAGATGCAGGAAATAGGAAAATACCAAAAAAAAGAGAGAAAAAGCCACCAAAATAGGAGTGCAAGACAAGAGCTAAAACACTACACACAGGAAAACAGCAAAAAACTCTATATAAGTCATGTCGTTACAGTACACCTACTTTGAGACAAGAGCTATATTGATGCATGGTTGGTTATACTTTAAAGTCATATCCAACTATTGCAACAACGACTTTTTACTGTCAACTGAGTTTTGTTTTTTAATGATTTCTGCTGGTCGTGTGCCTCCGCATTTTTTCAACACTAAAAATGTGCCTTGGCTCAAAAAAGGTTGAAAAACACTGGTGTAGGAGAATAACGGGATTGTTGGATCATGTTCATGCTGCGCGGCAAAGAAGACGATTCACAGATTTGTGCCCCTCTTTTTCTATTTCGAGCCTCTCTAAAATGGGCAGCCGAATGTATTTGATGATGCATACTAAATCCTGAGAGCATGTGAGGTTAAGCAGAGTAGGCATCAGGCTGACAGCATTGTTAATAATGCATTCGTAATACACACCACGTCACCGTGCCATAAGCTAGCCTTAAAACACACGGCTGAGTGTCGAGCAAATTGATATGTGCTCGTGTTGACACGTGCACGTATTGATGAGCGAGGCACTCACGGCGGCATCAATGTACGGGTAGGGGTTGAGTGTGTTTGCACGCGAGCAGCTTAAGTGACGTATAATGACAGTTGTTTCTCTACTTGTGGGGAAATTATGTGGCGAGTGCAAACATGAATTTTACTAGGGAACATTTATACAGGTGGTCCTCGTTTTGGTGACGACGCATTCCCGTAAATCATTAATGCTGTACAATAAAAATAAAAAAAGAACGACGTCTATAGTAGTTGCAGTATGTGCGTCCAGCATAAGAATACGTGACCGTATCCCAAATTTGAAGCAGACTCTTCTGGGGGCAGTATGTCAGGGAAAGTAAAAGTGAAATTAAATTTGACCTCATAAAACGGTCAGAAAAAAGGAATTTTGGCCGTGTGCCCGATCAAAGCTGTTCAAACACAGTGACCATAGGCAAGGATATAGACCAGGGTTGTCAAACCCATTTTAGCTCAGGGGCCACATGGAGGAAAATCTATTCCCAAGTGGGCCAGACTGGTAAAGTCATGTCATGATCATTTAAAAATAAAGACAACTGCAGATTGCCTTCTTTGTTTTACTTTACAAAAATAGATTAAACACGTTCAGAAAATGGACATATCACAAATATTCCTCCAGACCAGGGGTGTCAAACTCAATTACAGAGTGCGGCCAAAATTTACAAACTGAACAAAGCCGCGGGCCAAGCTTGAACAAATGAACTTTTTAATAGGGACCCAAACAAGTTTTGCATTGAATATTGAACAAGCAAGGCTTATATAACTTTATAGTGACATGTAAAATCGAGTTTCAAATAATAATAATAATAATAATAATTAAAAAATGTCAATGGCATATCAAATACAATTAAAAAAAAAATGTAATGCCTCTTTTCTATTTGCAGCCTTCTGAGGTAAATATCAACATTAACTTTTTCCACAGGCTAATAAATTTGAAAATAAATAATGAATAAACCAACCATTCAGGATATTAAACTGCTCAGTTTGCAACACACTGATCTGATCTGATGTACCCAAGCCAGATACCTGCCATATTTTCTTGGATGCTAGTTCATTAATGTCGGAGCTCAGGCTTTGAGCTGAGGCAACCTTCATTATCCAACGAAGGTGTTCATCAGTCATTATATCTCGTAGTTCACCCGGACCACAATCTTGGGGGCGTGCCTTAAAGGCACTGCCTTTAACGTACTCCACGAGCTGTCGTCACGTCCGCTTATCATCCATTCTAACATCGTGCAGACACAGTCATAAGAAATGTGCGGCTTCTATACGTACACACATGTGAATGCAACGCATACTTGATCAACAGTGATACAGGTTACACTGACGGTGCCCGCATAAAAAACTGTTAGAAATATGTGCCACACTGTGAACCCACACCAAACAAGAATGACAAACACATTTCGGGAGAACATCCGCACTGTAACACAACATAAACACAACGGAACAAATACCCAGAATCTTTTGCAGCACTAACTCTTCCGGGACGCTACAAAATACACCCCCCCCCCCCCCACACACACACACACACACACGCCTTATAGCGTCCCGGAAGAGTTAGTGCTGCAAAGGATTCTGGGCATTTGTTCTGTTGAGTTTATGTTGTATTACGGTGCGGATGTTCTCCCGAAATGTGTTTGTCATTCTTGTATGGTGTCGGTTCACAGTGTGGCGTATATTTCTAACAGTGTTAAAGTTTTTTATTCGGCCACCCTCAGTGGCCGAATAAATTAAATGTATCCAATGTATCGTTGTTGATGAAGTATGCGTTGCATTCAATTGTGTGTGCGTACAGAAGTCGCACATGTTATGTGACTGGGCCAGCACACGTTGGACTGGCTGAAAAGCAGACGTGACAATTTTCGGGAGGGGCACTGAAGTTTGGAAGTCTCCCGGGATGGTTGGCAAGTATGAGAATTAGCGGTGTCACCGCGGCACCGCCGCAATATACAATCGGCGGGCCAGCTTTAGTGTTAATTTGATATCGCCTCAAGGGCCAAGTGAAATTACACGGCGGGCCAAATTTGGCGCGCGGGCCAGAGTTTGACACCCATGCTCCAGACGAACACTTCAAGTTTGTCAAGCTTAAAAATCCTGAAAAATAAATTGGTGCACTTTCACAAAAAAAAATTAAATGTCGCTTATCGACGCCTACAGCTGCCAGCACTAAAAGATGAGCCTGTTTTGATGCTAAGATAAATGTTATGTTGTGATGTTGTATTTCATGTTTTATTATATCGTATATGTATTGTGTGCTTTATTTATTTTTCTCTCTTTTTCTTTGAAATTGTAATTTTACTGCCTTTTTTTTTTTTTACATCATGGCCAGGGGACTACAGATGAAAACTAGCCTTCTGGCTAATTCTGGATTTTTTAACCATGTGTGGTCATGTGTTTTATGAAATTGCATTGTCTTCTTTGAAATAAACTAATCTTAATCTTAAAAAACCACAAAAAAGAACTCAATGAATTTAAATGTGTTCTCTTTAAGTCACTATCTGGGATTTAACAAAATACAAAATAAATAATAAATTAATACACATTTTTCTAGGCACCTATTAATCCTGTGCAGACTGTGCAAACCATACGAACGGAGGTAGAAACTATTCAAGAGGGTTGCGTTACACTGGGTGTCCTCTTTTCTTTTTTGACAGAGACATATTGGGGCAATGAGCAAAAGACGTAACACAGTAGAGATGCGCGGATAGGCAAATATTTCATCCGCAACCGCATCAGAAAGTCGTCAACCATCCGCCATCCACCCGATGTAACGTTTGAATAGAACTGCATCCGCCCGCCATCCGCCCGCACCCGCCCGTTATATCTAATATAGACGATGCAAGGCATTAGTGAGGCACCTGCCAACTACTCTGGTTTTCCCGTAATTCGTACGGTTTTCATCAACCTATTCCGGGTTACGGATGCAGTGATAAAAAATACGGTTTTTCATTAATTAAAAAAAAAAAAGGGTGAAAACTACGCGAATTGCACCTTGTGCAGACAAGATTTTTCGATTGGACACGGAGGAATTAGCGATGTAAAAGACCACTTTGGGACAAAAAAACACAAGTCTAATGCCGTTGCTAGCGATACAAGTGGAAAACTTTCAACGTTTTTCGTCGCCCAAACAGATTCTTTGGATGTGATAAATGCCGAAGTTTTATTTACGGAGGCAATAATTGAGCATGGACTTCCAATCGCACTGGCTGATCACATGGGACAGTTGTTTGTAATGCAACCTTTAAAAATCATTACGCGGTGATCGCGGTCCCAAAAATAAACTTTTCTTGCATGATAATGTCCAGAAAAATTTGCTTTATATTACTATAGAGTCCTTTTAACGAATGAGTTTGATGGTTTATCACAAACCTTAAATGAAAGAAGTCCTTTGTTCTCTTGCACCAATCACGTCAATCACGCGCACAAATTTAAATTATACAATAACATATGTATGTCATCTCTATTTAAACAAAAATAAATTAAATAAATAATAATAATAAATTACCTGCAACTTATTGGCCAAGGCAAATAGCTGAAGGGGGGAAATCAAACCCATCAGACTGCACTTTATCATCAATCTTGAATTATAATGAAAATAGACGGTCGCGACAAACAAAGCAGGCTAAATAGCCTTACATTGTCGCCAATCGGAGATGCCCTTCACTTGAAAGCGAGGCCAAATAATTATTCACACATAGTAGTATATCTCCAATAGAAAAAAACCACAATAAACAACGCAATTGCCTTAATTCCTTTGCATTGTAGTGCGCCCAAACAACACGTAACCATCAAAATTATTTAGCTGACCGAACTCAATATAGGTTAGCAGGGGCGCCGCTAGGGCTTTTGGGCCCCATGAAAAGAATCTTTACAGGGCCCCCAACACAGTGTCATTATTTTTTCTGTATTATAATTTCATCATCATTAAGGGCCTCTCTGGGCCCCCCTCCATCATGGGCCCCTAGAATCCGTCTCCTTTACCCCCCCTTTTCGGCGCCCCTGTAGGTCAGACATGGGCTTATTTGGTATAGCCTAGGTCAGTGGTTCTCAAATGGGGGTACACGTACCCCTGGGGGTACTTGAAGGTATGCCAAGGGGTACGTGAGATATTTTAAAAATATTCTAAAAATAGCAACAATTCAAAAATCCTTTATAAATATATTTATTGAATAATACTTCAACAAAATATGAATGTAAGTTCATAAACTGAACATCAAATCAAGTAGGCTATTCCATTCATTACAATGCAACAATGCATTATTCAGTGTTGACAGCTAGATTTTTTGTGGACATGTTCCATAAATATTGATGTTAAAGATTTCTTTTTTTGTGAAGAAATGTTTAGAATTAAGTTTATGAATCCAGATGGATCTCTATTACAATCCCCAAAGAGGGCACTTTAAGTTGATGATTACTTCTATGTGTAGAAATCTTTATTTATAATTGAATCACTTGTTTATTTTTCAACAAGTTTTTAGTTATTTTTAGTTATTTTTTTCCAAGAGCTTTGGGTTATGACCGAAAGGACAAGATCACGGGTACAAGCGGCCGAAATGAGTTTCCTCCGCCGGGTGGCAGGGCTCTCCCTTAGAGATAGGGTGAGAAGCTCTGTCATCCGCGGGGAGCTCAAAGTAAAGCCGCTGCTCCTCCACATGGAGAGGAGCCAGATGAGGTGGTTCGGGCATCTGGTCAGGATGCCACCCGATCGCCTCCCTCGGTAGGTGTTTAGGGCACGTCCGACCGGTAGGAGGCCACGGGGAAGACCCAGGACACGTTGGGAAGACTATGTCTCCCGGCTGGCCTGGGAACGCCTCAGGATCCCCCGGGAAGAGCTGGACAAAGTGGCTGGGGAGAGGGAAGTCTGGGCTTCCCTGCTTAGGCTGCTGCCCCCGCGACCCGACCTCGGATAAGCGGAAGAAGATGGATGGATGGATGGATGGATGGATGGATAGTTCAAGAAAGACCACAACAAATGAGCAATATTTAGCACTGTTATACAATTTATAAATCAGAAACTGATGACATATTGCTGTATTTTACTTCTTTATCTCTTTTTTTCAACCAAAAATGCTTTGCTCTGATTAGGGGGTACTTGAATTAAAGACATTTTCACAGGGGGTACATCACTGAAAAAAGGTTGAGAACCACTGGCCTAGGTAACGTAGACTAATTTGTTTAACATATCCAACCGTATGTAAATTACAATTTTTTTTTATTCGCACTATGTAGGAATAAAATGGCATCTACAGTGCCAGGATTCAGGCGAGAGCGCCTGGCCTCTAAAATGCGCCCTGCTGCGCTGAAGGAGCGCTCACTTGCAGCACTTGTTGCTGGGACGCATAAGATTCTCTTGGCAAGGTGTTGTAGTCGTGGGAATGATTGTCCTTGTGTCCCCCAAAAGGAAAGTAGATTTTCCTCTGCTGATCCTTCCAGATGGAAGTTTGTAGAGGAATAATTGTCTACTTCATCAACGGGCACAGGTGTGTCCTCCTCCCATTCTGCGAAGTCAATTCTCTTCTTTTTTGGTGATGCGCCATCAGCTCCACCTAAAGGACCGATGAAATCTATTACAGCCTAATATTTTATATCTATAAAACAGACAATCCACATAACATAAACTTAATAGCCCAGGCAGGCAGGCAATGTATCAACTCACCTTGCTCTGTTGCTGATTGGGGCTCGGTGACAGGGTTTTCTTCTCCATCACGACTGACACAGACGCTTTCCTCTGGAAGAAGTTCTCGAACTTGCTTGATCACCTCTCGTCTGTCATCTTCTGCCAGCATTTTCAGCGACTTAAATTTCGGGTGGAGAAAAGTGGCGATTTTGTGAGTAGCAGTCGGATGCATCTTCTCATCAAGCAGAGCAGACGTGCGAGAGCGGAGAATTTTCATGTAAGGTGGGTCTCCAAACTTGGGCTCACAGTGTTTTTTCAGCTTGAAAAACCAGAGCAGAACCATCTGAACGGTTGGGTGATGTTCTCCTTCAAGCTCGCTGATTGCTGACTTGAAAAGGGTGAGAAACTCGATCAAGTGTGCGAGTTGATCCTGGTGAATGCCATCGAGGCGATGTTGTTGGTCTTTGCTCCGTAGCAGCTCTCTGATGTCTTGGTATTAATGATAAATGATAAATGGGTTGTACTTGTATAGCGCTTTTCTACCTTCAAGGTACTCAAAGCGCTTTGACACTACTTCCACATTTACCCATTCACACACACATTCACACACTGATGGAGGGAGCTGCCATGCAAGGCGCTAACCAACACCCATCAGGAGCAAGGGTGAAGTGTCTTGCTCAGGACACAACGGACATGACGAGGTTGGTACTAGGTGGGGATTGAACCAGGGACCCTCGGGTCGCGCACGGCCACTCTTCCACTGCGCCACGCCGTCCCTATTGTTTCTGGATTCAGGACTTTACTGTTCCATCGCACATCACATTCTTGATTCACGGTGTGCTTTAGGCCGGCGACGGCACCGGTTCTTTTCAGAAATGCAACAAGCTCTTTGCAGTAATCGATCATGTCCAGGACATCTTCAATGCCCTCAGAGTCACCCTTTCTACTGAAGGTGTGTCTCAGCACTGTGTTCAGGATATGTGCGGAGCACGGAATCCAGTGGTAGGAGCGGAGTGCGGCTTTTATGTTAGGGCCCTGGTCACTGACAAAAACTACTTTAGATGGTTGTATTCTGTAGGACGTCAGTACACTGGTTATCTGCTCATGAAGGTTTTCGCTGTTTTTTTTCAGTGTTGGGTCAAACTCCACTGTTGCCAAAATACGATTTTCCAGCTTCCACTCCCTGATGTAGTGACACGTAAGGACTGTATATGCTCTCTTTTTAAATTCATCTGTCCACATATCGGTGGTTACAGAAATACCTCCGTTGTTGCTGATGGCTTTTTGGATGTCCTCCGAAAGTGTCTGCTTAGCAGTGGAAGCCTGCAGCTTTGCCCGGTCACACACAGTTTGCCGATGGGGCAGGATGGCACCAGCATCCACGGCACCGCACTTAGCGCCTATGTCAATCAGCGTCTGGGCCACTTGTTGAAACCCTTTACCCGAGACTATATCAAACGGGCGCATATCATTAGTGCACAGGTCCACACATGCATCTGTAAGCCTTGTTTTAACATCCTGTGGCACTCTTCTGGGATCACGGCGAACGAAACTGCTCATGCTGTTTGTGGAGATTCGGGGTTTTGCACAAATGTGATGCACCATGATCGATGTCCCGGTTTTATGACTGTCGTAGACGTACACAGCGTCGCAGCTCTTGCAACTCACGTAGCCAGCATTGCTGTCATCCTGATTTACAACCTCATAAAAACGAGTCCACGCTGAACTTTTCTGGCCTTTTTTTTCCCTGGTCTTTAGTATTCCCTTTTTTAGTTTGTCGCGTACCACGTTTGCTGCCGGTGTTGCCATTTTTTTTTTCTTCTTCTGATGTGGCGTGCTGCAGGTGCCTGTGGCTGCTGCAGGTGCCTGCTGATAAATAATTGCCTGTTTCAAAGAGTGCTGCTCGTTTTTCGTATGTGGCTAACAACATTTAACTATGTATATATATTTCCGAATTGGTTTAACTGCCACCCGCAAAAAAAATAAAATAAAATAAAAAATATCTCATTAATCCGCCCGACCCGACCCGCGGCGCGGATAAAATCTTATTTATTTAAATTTCATCCGCCCGATCCGCGGATAATCCGCCGAATCTGCGGTTGTGTCCGCAAACCGCGCATCTCTATAACACAGCCATGTTGTACTGGGTACCTCTGTCTTGGCCTGCCTAACAGAATTGCTATTGCGACATCCTGTGGACACATTTAGAACAGCAGTTTCTTTTATCAAAACATTGCAGCTTATTTTGATACTTGGCAAGCTCATCTCGCAGGCCACGGGCCGGATGATATAGACTAACTAAACAGCGTAGTCGTGTTATTATTGACGCCTCCTTCTTACAATAAGTACCGTAAATTCCGGACTAGAAGCCGCTACTTTTTCCCTACCATTTAAACCCTGACGGAGCGGCTAATTTATGGATTTTTCTTGGCTGACCGCAGAAATATAAATTATTTTATAAAAAAGGAAGAACACTAAGAGGGTGTTTTATTATTTGTGCTATCCCGCCATCTTTTGGACGAATTCGCTCACTGCAGATGCTGCAGTCTCCTTTAATGGAACGGCAGTGCTTTTTTTAAAAAAAAACAGTGCTGTTCTTCAAGCCATCCATAGCGTTACTACTTGTATGGATTCCTTATTCATCACTCTAAGCAATGTTTGTGAGTTTTACAATATAACTAAAACTGTTTATACTTACTAAACAGTGCCATGTGTGATGTCGGCAGGAGGGTTTTTTGCATATGCGTATGTGCTATCGTGGTGTAACAACACTAGCGTCGTTAGAGTAAGTTAATATGCTAACAGGTTTATGAGTGTCTGTGTTAGTATTATTAACTCACAACAGCATTCATTTTGTATTGTTCCAGTTTCACAAATTCCTCAGTAAATTCACCAAAACGGCAAATCGGAGTCTGTTTAGCAGATTGGAGAGCTAGCTTCCGCAGCCAGTGGTCCATGATGATGACGTCTGTTTTGTTTGATCCACCGTTTTACTGCCGTGTTACAAACACCAAATCTGTAAACATTTACAGATTACTTCTGTGAAAATAACTAATTTCACCGCATATATATCTGTGGCTTGTAGTTGGGTGCGGCTAATATATGGAAAAATATTTTTTTCTTCTAAAATTAAGCGGGTGCGGCTAATATCCCGGTGCGCTATATAGTCCTGAAAATATGGTAATTACTCCCGGACAAGCCCCCGAGTATGTTACAATCCAAAGACGCGTTACGGTCCTTTATTTTTACTGTAATTAATTTTTACTATATTACCTATGCTCTCCCTTCCAACACTACTTCCAGTGTGCAAGACAAGTACAGTGATAAAATAGAATAGAATATATATTTATTGTCATTGTACATTGTACAACGAAATTGTAAGCAAAACTAATTTAGTGCAAATTCATAGCACATAAAACCATAAGATAAAAGGGACCATGTTTCATTTATTTCCCCCCCTTTATTTAATTATTGTATTTAATCTTTTTAACAATTTGTCTTTCATGTGTTTGTTCTGCGTAAAGTGTGAGTGGCAGGTGTTGATTTACCGACATTTCCAGTCTATTCCGCTACTATTTTCCCACACTTTTAACCCTGAGCTTTATACAATTCTGCGGATAATTTACGGGTTGTTTCTGGGTTCACAAGCTTCACATGCCAACAATGTGTCAGCCTCGTCACATCGACCAATAAAATTGTTCACATTAAATCACACACATTCACACAATCATTCAGTCAACCACTTAGCGCATTAAGGAGTCACCCTCATCATGGAGAAGACATGACAAAATGCACACAACGCAGCACCAAAGCTGAAGATTATCAACCTGGCCATCAAAAAAGAAAACAGTCACCAAACGGAACGGAAATCCACCACCACTAAAAGGCCCCGAAAGTACACCGAAGAAGCGGACCTCACCGGTAGACTTTTGCGGCCAAAATATGCACAAAATAAAATGTATCCAAAAACTAGGCGCCTGCAGCTTTCAAGTAAAACTCGAAAAATGTTGAATATTCTGCAAAAGTACATTGATGTTGCAGTTCCATTTAAGAAATAACATGTGATATAAACGCATTACGTGTAAAGTGAGATAATAAATTTCCAGCTTTTATTTCTTAAAATGTTGATGATCATGACTTTGTGTTTGAAAACCCAACATCTTCTGAGATTTTAAAATATCGGTTTTTATATGCTGTAAGCCATAATCAATAAAAGTTTATCAAAAGAAGGCTTGGAATATATTGAGCTGCATGTTATGAGCCTATGTCATATTAGTTTAAACTTGTAAATCAAATTGCTGAAATAAACATTTGCACGATTTTAATTTTTTTTTAGTTTCACCTGTATATTTAGGTGTGCTCTACAGTTTGGAAATTACGGTAAGTATAATTGAGGTATAAGTTACTGTATGAGTGGCACCCCACAAATTATTGTCCCTCCCATTCATTTTTTGTATAACAAATGACTGTTTACTTTTACAATTGGGTTAATACTGTGTATTCACATAATTACCTGGCTTATGGTCAGCAGGTTGCGCACTTTGACTACGTTACAAAGGGTGGCTAAAGAACTGTGAGCAAACCATTGATAAAGAGTGGTCATCATAAGCCGTTTAAAAACACCGACATAACAGTCACCCTAACCTGCTTTGTATTTTTTGTTGCTTATTTACAGAAAACTCAGAGTGTTTTCTAGCAAAAAATAAATAACTGTGTTGCACTTGAATGAGTCCTGTCCCATTCTTATACGTGGACCATATTTTGGCAAGCCAGCCAGGAGGAGGCAGAAGAGGAAAAAACTCAAATCTCAACCCTCCTTTCCAAAGAGTCAAACCTCCATAATGTGGCAACATGGAGCACCTGTGTGACCAAGTTACTGCAGCAATGTGGCGGTTAGAAAAGGAACCGCGAGTGGATGTCTGTTGGTACTTGAAATAGGATAGCTTGGATGGTGGAGAGCTAAATAGAAAGTCAAGGCGTGCCCTGATCAGATCTGCAGGATGTGTTGGACAACATTAAGGTGGTTCAGGAGAATGAGGAATTGGAACAGTTTTATACTGACCTACTAGTTTTCATCTAAGGACTAAATAAACAACAGCTTTCCCCAGACATAAAACAACCATCAAGAAAGCCTGTTTCGGAGGAAAGCCCAGATAAGAAGTTTTCCTTGCATCATACCCCGCTCCAAATGACAGCTGGATCACCACTCTGGAGTCAAACAGAGCCAACCTTGCCTGAAGTAACGTTGAGAAGGGATTTAAAGATCTTTGGACAAATTCAAGAGAGTGGACACAAAGACAAGCTGTCTTATTTGAGTTTGCTGTGCCAGATTGAAGCCGGAACCGAGAAAGGCCACACTGAAGTGGAGATGGTGGAGGCTGTTATTAGAGCTGTCACTCCAGGGCTTCCGCTAAAAGACATGCTTGAGATCAAACATGGACTGACCCTGACAGTGGTCCTCACCATTCTCAAGGGTCACTACAGAGTAGACATCTCTACTGATGTCTACTAATAACTATTAAACATCTCGCAAGAACGCAAAGAGACAGTTCTGAACTTTGTTTTTCATGCTATTGAACTTAAAGAAAAACTCTTATGGAAAGTACAAGACGTTTCGCCTCTCATCCCAGTAGGCTTCATCAGTTCGTGATTTTCCCCTATGTCACAACACCTTATCCCAGACTGCGTGATCTTTAGTGAAGTGTTAGGCTGACTGTAAACTAAAACAGCCTATGTGGTCATGCTGGTGACCAACACCACTGCACACGTCATCCATCTTGATCATAACAAAGTAGTTGGCCACCTTGAAACCATAAAGACAGTGTATTCAGCAGCAATTATATCAAAGACAAGATGGTAAGACAGCACAAGAATAGTGGAACAGAGTCCAAATGAAGCGGTGTAGCCAGCAAGGCCGATATTATCCCACAGTCGGACAGGGAAAAAAAAGGAAATACTCTAGGACTGGGACCCTCCTTAGACTTAGACACACTTTATTGATCCACAAGGGAAATTGTTCCATCCTGTAGATCTGGAACACCTTTAAGGGTACAAGAGGAAGCAGATCAAAAGATGCTGTGAGAGGAATGTGAGGGCTTTGCATTCGACTTTGATGATGTAAGATGCATATAACCCTCCCATTACACCAGCCCAGTACAAAAGACCTATATGTCCATAACAAAGCTCATGGTTATCTGTCTTGGATCAACGGAAAGCATACCACCAAAGTTTTCTTTACGAAGAGAGCCGCCTACTGAGAGCATTCATCACTCTCAAGTGGATCTGAGAGTCACGATTTGCCTCCCATTCCTAGATGACAACCTGGTCTACAACATCAGTTTTGACGAGCACCAGGAACAAGCTAGGTTAGTTTTACGATGTAATAAAAAAAACATGGTGTCACGTTATCCCCGAATAAGTGAAAGATGTTCAAGTCCAGTGTCAAGTTCCTTGGCATGTTTGTGACAGGAGAGGGATACACTATGGACCCAGTGGAGATGGCACCAATGATGGCCCTGAGAGATAGAATGCCTGCCACAGTTGGAGAGGTGTGTCAGTTGCATGGATTCCTGTCCTATTACAGGCCTTTCATCTCCAATTTCTCCCAGGTTTCCCTTCCACTATATAACCCCGTCAAGGCAGAAAATCAAGAAACAGCCAACTCAATCCAACACTGTGAAAGACACAGAAAAGCTGCAAAGAGCACAAAGTTTCACATGCCATCACATACCCCCATAGAGTGGAATAGCTCGCATCAGGAAGTGGTGGATAAACTCATTGAAACCCTCAAAAATCCCCCGGTGCTGGGTTATCCGGACTACCCACAACCACTTGTGCGTTACTGTACCGCATCGCAAGATGGCATAGGGGCTGTGTTGTACTACCGACAACAAAGAAGGATGAGAGTGATTGCGTACGGATCCCACACACTGAGTTCAGCTGAAAAAAGGTACTATCTTCACTCCGGGAAACTTGAATGTTTTGCAGTGAAGTAGGCGGTTTGTGCGACTTTCTGGAACTACTTGTACCAGTGACGTGCGGTCACTAGAGGCGGGGCCTCACCTGCCATGATGGAAAGAAAAAAAATGTAAAAAGAAAAAAAATAATTAAATTGTTATATGTATCCAGTGATTATACTATAAAGTTATTTTCCATTTAACTTCACCAGTTTTAGATTACTTCTATTCAAAATCGCTGAATTTTCACATTTGCCGTTCAAATACTGAGAAGAGACGGTGCGGTGATCAGCAGCCAGTTGAGGCACGTCACTCAATTGTGCCTCAACATGGATTGCGGACTCGGCTAACTGCTGGCCTGCTGTGCAGTGAGACCGTATTGCTATATGAATTATATTATACATTTCCATAGTTTAGTTAGCTGAGGTATATAATGTACAGTGTATTTTGTTAACAACTGTATGTGTGTAACGTATTTCTTGTGCTGAGCAATCATAAAACTGCTGCAAAGACGCACTGTGTGAGGCTCGCGTAATCCCACACCCAAACCCTCCACGTGCAAGACCGAATCCACCCAAAAAAAGTCACTTAACAAGAAGCCAAAAAGTGCAAAAACAACATTGCTCGCGCTGGAGGAGCCGTGAACGACTGCAGGGACACAACATTAGGTACACCTGCAGACTGCAGCATGGATTTCATATTTCATTCATTCACAACTCCTCCAACACGAACAGCACTGTTCCCGCACTTATAAGGAAAGGTAAGACCATAATAACGTTTTTTTAATTAAATGTGCTTTTTTGTGTGCTACAGTTTGTATGTGTAAAGTTAAAGTTAAATTAAAGTACCAATGATTGTCACACACACACTAGGTGTGGTGAAATGTGTCCTCTGCATTTGACCCATCCCCTTGATCACCCCCTGGGAGGTGAGGAGAGCAGTGGGCAGCAGCGGCGCCGCGCCCGGGAATTATTTTTGGTGATTTAACCCCCAATTCCAACCCTTGATGCTGAGTGCCAAGCAGGGAAGAATGCTGGTATGAGCTTTTAAACATAACCCGTTAACTGCTGCCAATCAAATGGTGAATAAGATACTCTTTAGGGTTCATATGTTTGTAAATCTGAGTGTGATGAAGTCAGTGCCTCACCAGCCATGAACCTCACCGCACGTCACTGACTTGTACTATTGGTCTACACGGACAACAACCCCCTACCGTATGTGCTCACAACAGCCAAACTTAATGCCACAGGACATAGATGGGTGGCAGAACTGGCTGACATCAAGTTTTCTTTTTGTCTCATTTGGAATAATACAAGAATGGATATGAATATATCCTGGGGGTCCTGGATAATTTCACAACGTTCGCACAGACTTTTGACCTCAAAGAAAAAGGAGACCCATTATGTGGGCCAATGGAATACAAGAATGCAAGACGCTTACCAGATTGCTACCAGGGTGGCTGATAATGCGGCAACTCGTGGAAAAGAGCACTACGACAAAAAAGTATACGAACAAAATCTGCAGCCGGGAGACACAGTTTTCATTCAGGATCTGACCGCTAGAGGCAGCCCTGGAAAATATTTTGTCTTACCGGGAAAGACAAATATTCTATGTGAAGGATAGAAAAGCAGACAGCCCGGTCTACCAAGTCAGTCCAGAAATTGGAAAAGGAACAATAGTTATCAGGAATTTTTTGCTACCCTGTGACAATCTTCCCTTTGAGCTGCCAACAGAAGAGTACTGTTTACGTCCTTGGTCAAATAAGAACCACACAAAGGAAAGGAAAAGTGTGGCGCAGCAACAACCTGAGTCCAGTCACGACTCCTATGATGACTGAATCAGATCCAGTAGTAGGAAAACGCAGAGGCTATGCGCTCTCAATCCACTGTCAGAGCCATTCCAGCCATGCGAATGCTCAGAATGCCATTGGAGTCTAGAGGACCAGCAGGACACAGTGGATGTGCCGTTCCCTAACGACCTAAGCAACAATGGTATGCTACAACCACTCCCACAACTCGGAAGTAATTCTGACTTAGATCACAAAGGTGACTAGAGTGTGGTGCAGACAGAGCAGTTAGTTGCATCAGGAGGGGAGGCGACCACACATGATGAGACAGTGGCCTGTAGTATTAAGAAATAAATGTACTTCACTTGAACGAGTCTAGTCCCAATCTTATACTTGGCACTAAAACGTAACTTACATTGCCATCGTATGAACGGAACTCATACCTTGACTGAGGACCTTCTGTATTTGCACGTTCACAATATTGTAGTGCAATTATTATAGTCCTACAATTTGGGGATACATATGCATTTTAAGTTGCACAAAAACCCAGAGCCATCATTCATGTCAAGCATGGTATCTCATAAGTCTTCAGCTCAGCCAGTATCTAAATAATTACCGTACTTCTGAAAATATGTTTTGCTTTTTTATGGCTTCCAGAGAAATGTATTAGTGATGGCAAAGAGGGACAAGTAGTGATGACCAAAGTACTCAAAACGGAACTGATCGAAACATAGGAAAGCGGTACAAATACGTCAATGCAACTCGTCCAGGAATGATGGTCAGGCTGGAAAAGAGATGCATTTAGTCTTTATGTATGTATCTTCCTAGCACAAGCAGCAATTTCCCTCTGTACCTTTTTCACTTATCTTCATAGTTAAGTGTGATTGCTAAGATGTCCTATAATTTTCTGTGGGTTCTGAATCAGGACATACGAAAAACATTATTCACAGTGTACCATGCTGGTAATGGCATGCTGTGTCACAGAAAACCTATTAAGCATTGATCATTAGCATTTATGGCTGCATCATGCATTGATTGGTGTGTAATGGATGTTGCGCATGATTCTCAGAAATGACAGTGGATGGAAATAACCCTGAAAAAGACACCTGACATGTCATATTGCGTGTGTTGACTTATTGTCACACTGTGCATGTACGTTTGTCTTCTTGTATTTGTGCACCTCTTTAACCAAGAGAAAAGACGCTCCAACCATTTCTAAAAGGCTAAGGCCCTAAGTGGCTGGGATAGCGACCACTCAGCACTAAATGTCCTTGCTTTCATTTCTTGCACTATCAAACAGACACTTCTCTTCCTGTCTAATTTGAACTGAGACAGCAGCTTCATTAGGTGCAGTCATAATGATTTATGTTCAGGACATACTTGCAGGGCCGATGGAGGAAGTGCATTATCGTGCTGCATGCACAGAACCTGGCCTGATGCTCTTACCATGACAAGAGGCTGAACCAAACAAACAAACACAATGCTAGGTAACTTAGATCCTTCATGTACAAACAGATGCATTGTGTTTTTAACCCTTTGGTGCACACATGGAACTCTTTAAATGGATCGGTTTTGATGAACACTGCTGCTGTCCAAGAGTCACAGTGTTAAAGTGGGGCAAATGAGAATTATGCCATCCTTAAAAGCCAAACCCAGACCTTGGGGACCACGCCAAATTAATCAGCAAATTTTGTGAAAATTGCCTGTAGTGGTGATTGCAAGTGTGAATGGCCATCTGTATGAGTCTACCCTGTGACTTCCTGGCACTCAGGCCAGGGTGTTTAACACCAATCATCCCTACATTTGAATAGGCTGCAGGTTCCTGTGATCCTGAACTGAATAAGCAATACAGAAAATAAGGCCCCTTTTACACTATCCAGGGTAAATCCCACCTAACCTTATCATTGTCCACACACACACACAATGGTTGTTAAAGACCCCCTCGTCCCCCCTCCGTCCGCCGGCGCAATGCGACCTGTTACACATGCGCGGAAAATGCGCACGTCATAGTCACCTCCAGTGTTGCTTTGTGTGCAAGTTTTTACATTTAACTCTTTTGCCTTCACCTTCATTGTCCATTCATTTTTGAGGACTTTATATACTCTGGACCTAGACATTGAGTCCGTGACATACATGGCGGACAATAACTGATACAGTCTGCTTTGCCAGTCCAAAAGCATTCGCCGTTTCCCGTAGTCTTCCCTCGACGGCCAAGTAATTCAAAGCACACACTACCTTTTTTTAAATCACAACCACGGGAGCCCGCATTCTTTTGTTGTCATTCGTTATCTCTCCTTCGACAAATGGACAAAGTTTTTCAATAAGTAGAATCACAGCTGACCTGGACATTCGAAAGTTCTCTTGCTGTCTGAGATGTGTTGTATCCGAAATAGCTGCAATCGCGCGTTTTCTTCTCTTATGGTAATCATGTGTGATTCCCACAAGCGTCTGTACAGATGGAAGGAGAAACACGGGCATGTCTGGATGACTGGCCTCCATGTTTCCAGTGGTTAGCACCGAGTTACGAAACCGCATTATTATGATTACTGTGGCGCGTTCCTTCTGACGTCCTGTGTGGGGCGCTGTCTTTCTGGCGTCACTTCCTCTCCGAACTCAGTTTGTAAACGATCAATGAGTCCATAGAAATCTAAGAGCCGGAGATTCAAGAAATAGACGGCGCGCTTACCCGTGTAGGCTAAATATTTATTTGTTTTAGGGGTTATCCGGCTTAGTGTAGACATAACCTAAATGTATATGCATGTAAACTTGCGACCCCGTGAGGGACAAACGGTAGAAAATGGATGAATGGATGGATGCATGTAAACTATTGTTTAAAGGCGTACTGAAATGCGATTTTCTTATTTAAACGGGGATAGCAGTATGGCAATATCATTTTGCGATATTGCCATATTTTTGCTGAAAGGATTTAGTAGAGAACATCGACGATAAAGTTCGCAATTTTTGGTCGCTGATAAAAAAGCCTTGCCTTTACCGGAAGTAGCAGACGAGTAGCGTGACGTCACAGGTTGTGGAGCTCCTCACATCTGCACATTGTTTACAATCATGGCCACCAGCAGCGAGAGCGATTCAGACCAAGAAAGCGACGATTTCCCCATTAATTTGAGCGAGGATGAAAGATTCGTGGATGAGGAAAGTGAGAGTGAAGGACTAGAGGGTAGTGGGAGCGATTCAGATAGGGAAGATGCTGTGAGAGGCGGGTGGGACCTGATATTCAGCTGGGAATGACTAAAACAGTAAATAAACACAAGACATATATATACTCTATTAGCCACAACACAACCAGGCTTATATTTAATATGCCACAAATTAATACCGCATAACAAACACCTCCCCCCTCCCGTCCATATAACCCGCCAATACAACTCAAACACCAGCACAACACACTCAATCCCACAGCCCAAAGTACTGTTCACCTCCCCAAAGTTCATACAGCACATATATTTCCCCAAAGTCCCCAAAGTTACGTACGTGACATGCACATAGCGGCACGCACGTACGGGCAAGCGATCAAATGTTTGGAAGCCGCAGCTGCATGCGTACTCACGGTACCGTGTCTGCGCATCCCACTCAAAGTCCTCCTGGTAAGAGTCTCTGTTGTCCCAGTTCTCCACAGGCCAATGGTAAAGCTTGACTGTCATCTTTCGGGAATGTAAACAATGAAACACCGCTTCCCACCTACAGCTTTCTTCTTTGCTGTCTCCATTGTTCATTGAACAAATTGCAAAAGATTCACGAACACAGATGTCCAGAATACTGTGGAATTTTGCGATGAAAACAGACGACTTAATAGCTGGCCACCATGCTGTCCCAAAATGTCCTCTACAATCCGTGACGTCACGTGCCGGCGTCATCATACCGAGACGTTTTCAGCAGGATATTCCGCGCAAAATTTAAAATTGCACTTTAGAAGGCTAACCCGGCCGTATTGGCATGTGTTGCAATGTTAAGATTTCATCATTGATATATAAACTATCAGACTGCGTGGTCGGTAGTAGTGGGTTTCAGTAGGCCTTTAATATTGATGCAATGATTGTGTGATTAAATTATTGTGATGATATTGACGTATTCTACGGGTGTTCTTTACACAGCCCTCTCAACATTCAACCATTGGTAAAATAACTCCTAAACAAACTGGCACACTCCAGTGCAACAAGAATAAACCATAGGATGACCTCTGGATTTGGGACTTAAACTTTTTAGACATGTCTTCTGTCTGTGACATGCTGGAATCACCCCTTTACTTGGGGAAACTTAATATATCTGGCATATTCATATGACGAAACATCAAGGTTGGTAAGACTGTGCTGGGAAAGTTGAGAATTTGCAGCTTTAGTCAAAATATATAGCCAATCTAAAATACACATGTTTCTAGATGTGGCACACAAAAAATGTTTAGAGCCCAGGTTTTAGGTTTTTCCCTTGTTTGTTTTTATGTGCATAAGTAAAAAATGGCTGCTGGCACTTAAAATCAAACCCATTAGGCTGCTTTTATAAACGCATTGTTTATTCCGGCCATTTCACTCTAACCCAATAACTCTAAATCTTTAGTAACAGGCGAGAAATTTTGCACCCCTATTACTTTCACTATGACACATCCTCGTGGCCTCTCCGCATCTCTCACACTTTCTAGTAGGGCTGCACGATTAATGCCAAAATAATAATCACAATTATTATATATCAATAATGAAATCACGATTATTGTGCGTGGATGTAATGTCTATGTAATTTGTAATGAAATGGCTAAATAAAAATACAAAGGCAAACTAAACATTACACATCTATTTAAACACAAATATTGCTCTTTTTGTTCATTACTATGGCTTTTTTTGGGAGGCCATAAAAAAAACACCCGTGTGTCATCAATTGGACACCCACCTAATCAAATTTGTGATCGTTTGTAGTGGAAGACGAGTATAATGAAGACAAAATACAGACAACAAGCTATCCATCCACTTGGGTAAAACGGAATCCATACTGTTTGGGTCCCACATCAACCTTAAGAAAGTCAATGACTTCACTATAAAAGTGGGTGACATTGTTATCACCAGGAAGGATGAGGTCACCTACCTAGGTTCCATTCTAGAGGCTAATCTTTCCTGTGATAAAATGGCAACCAAGGTAATCAACCAACGAACAAGATTTCTCTATAGAATCTCCTCTCTGGTCAACAAAAGCACCATGAAGATTCTAGCGGGAACTCTCATTCAACCCTTTTTCGATTACGCATGCACCTCCTGGTACCCTAGCACCTCCAAAACCCTCAAATCTAAACTCCAAACATCCCAGAACAAGCTAGTCAGATTACTTCTAGACCTCCACCCCAGATCCCACCTCACTCCTATCCACTTCTCCAAAGTGGGCTGGCTCAGGGTGGAGGACAGAGTAAAACAACTTGCACTGAGCCTAGTCTATAAAATCCGCTACACCTCCCTGATACCGAAGTACATGTCAAACTACTTCCTTAACGTAAATGACCGCCATAACCACAACACCAGGGGGAGCTCTACTAACCACGTTAAACCCAGATTCCGATCTAACAAAGGTCTTAACTCATTCTCTTTCTATGCCACATCAATGTGGAATGCGCTCCCAACAGGTGTAAAAGAAAGGGCATCTCTATCCTCCTTCAAAACCGCAATAAAAGTACACCTCCAGGCAACTCAACCCTAAACTAACACCCTCCCCGGATTGTTAATAATCAAATGTAAACAATCAAATGTAGATACTTTTCTTATGCCTTCTGATCTCTCTCTCTCTCTCTATATGTCCACTACTTGCTGTACATATCTTACCAAGTCAGACCTACACTGTTTCAATATCCATTTCTCTGTTCTCAATTGTTGATGACTGATGATAACAACCAAACCTAACCCCCCCCCCGAATTTTAAATAATGTAAATAATTCAATGTATAGACCCTGATGATTATCTTGTGTGATGACTGTATTATGATGATAGTATATATGATAGTATACAGTATATCTGTATCATCCATCCATCCACCCACCCATCTTCTTCCGCTTATCATTATGTGTATCATTAATCAATTTAAGTGGACCCCGACTTAAACAAGTTGAAAAACTTATTCGGGTGTTACCATTTAGTGGTCAATTGTACGGAATATGTACTTCACTGTGCAACCTACTAATAAAAGTCTCAATCAATCAATCAATCAACATATAGCATTATTAGTGTTAACGATAATACTCACATGAAAGAGTACTTCATTTATTACATTTCCGCATTCCCTGGATTCATTAGCATGTGCAGATGCAGGAGTGCATAAATTCCAATGGGGAGCACGTCTCGTCAGAACACCGGCGAGAAATGTTGGCACTCGTTGGAAAAGTGTCTCCGGACTCTATTGAGTACGGATGGTTGGTTTGTCAGTTCATTTCGAACATGCATAAAATTACAATGTAATGCATCACATATTTCCAGTGGTTTCATTACAGCATCGAAGGACTTTAAGACGCTGTTGCTGTGAAGATGTTTGATTTGATATGCGGCAGAGCCTGCTTTTTAAATGTTAATATGGTCAACGACCAACCTCATTTAATTGTGGCGGCCAAGATTGTGATTAAAATTTGATTATCTGTGCAGCCTTACTTTCTAGTGAAGTGTCATGGCCTGTGAGGAGCATGGATCATGTTATGTTGATAAAACATCCGCCACCACACATGAGTTCACTCAACAACAACAAAAGCAGCACATATATACAATGCACAAATCCAAATCAGTCCTTCAGCCATACAGTCTTCCACCAAACCATGTTTTAGACAGTACCTGGTGGTGGTAACTGCCCTCCCGCCGATACGAAGTCTGAACAGGAAAGAGGCAAAGACAAAAGGTCAAGAGGGAGTTAAAACAATTTAAAAGATAATAAAACTGAAAGGAAATGAAATGAATGGCCTGAGATATAAGTGGGTATGTGAAAGGCATGAAGGAAGAATTAGGGTTGACTTCATGGGTTTTTTAGTATTTATGTATGTCTTGATGATTTTGGTGTCCTCAAATTATGCGGGAACCCATTGGGTACATGTCTAGGTTTACTCTGGGCGGTATATCAAGTGTCTACAATACCATAATACATTTTCTGATGAGAGATAGGATGAGACACCAATCCGGAAGTCAGCCACGTCATACTCGTCAAAGATTCAATATTCAAGATGATTTATTGTCAATTCTTAACATGCACAAGACACATAAGAACTGAAAAGTATATTTTCGGCACAGTCCCACTAAGAGCAGACATACGATACAGGGAGACAAGACAAGACCGTCGACGGCACAGCCATTTTTACGGTGCTCCTTAAAGCGCCACTTTAGAAAAAGTCAAGTGGTTAATTTTTGCAATGTTCCCGGCTGTCACAATTGAGTAGACAGAGGAAAACAACTACAGTATACCGTCTGCCCAAGGGTGTAAACCAACAGTCAGCATGGACAGAACAGTTTTGAAAAGAAATGAGGTGAGTCTGGGCTGCAAACCTCAGCCAGAAGTTGGATGGGAGGAATTAGATAGCATTCAAATGTTGTATTTAGTACATATTTTATGTCGACCCCTGCAGCTTTAAAAATGTTTGCTTTGTTTTGTTGCGGAATTTTAAATCAATTTAAGTTTACTCAATGTTTACAAATGTGTACCTCCAAGATGGTGTGAAATCCATGTCTGGACCGTAATTATGACGTTGGTGAAAACTAGGGATGTGCCCATCGATTGGCTACCGTTCAGTATCGGCTGATTTTTGTGACAATGTTTGTGATTACCATTGCAGATTAATGCCTTCCAATCCCCTATGGCTGACATCGTATGCATTTTGAATCCCCCATTTGACAAGTAGCTATTAGCTAATTATGTGTCTCTTTACACAGTGCGGAGCCGCTCCCCTAAACCAGAGCTGCCAAGCCTCACTTGAGATTTCTCACAAATGTATTTCCCCATACACTGTGTTTTTATTTTTTGAGAACAATAAACTTTTCTGGATGTTTTGGAGACATGAAAGCGTGCAATACTCTAATGTCCTCAACGTACAAGCGGCGCTGCCGTGAGCCTTAACTCAAAGGCGATTCCCTGTCTACTGAATGTCTGCTCTTAGACAGCTTGCATTGAAAACTCAATTGTCGTACTTTCAACTGCAATGACAATAAAGTTCTGATCCAGTCAGAGTAGAGAGGAGACACACATCACCTCTGTGGAAAGCTGCCGCTGTTTCTGTCTCGGTTTACAGATGATTGTGATAGAGTGATTGGAGCATTGTTTTAATGAATTTATAATGAGTCTAATGAAATTGTGACCAAATCTGCTGGGTCAAAAGTATACATACAGCAATGTTAATATTTGCTTACATGTCCCTTGGCAAAGTTTCACTGCAATAAGGCGCTTTTGGTAGCCATCCACAAGCTTCTAGTTGAATTGTTGACCACTCCTCTTGACAAAATTGGTGCAGTTCAGCTAAATGTGTTGGTTTTCTGACATGGACTTGTTTCTTCAACATTTTCCACACGTTTAAGTCAGGACTTTGGGAAGGCCATTCTAAAATCTTAATTCAAGCCTGGTTTAGCTATTCCTTCGTGTGTTTGGGGTCATTGTACAGTTGGAACACCCAACTGTGCCCAAGACCCAACCTCTGGGCTGATGATTTTAGGTTGTCCTGAAGAATTTGGAGGTAATCCTCCTTTTTCATTGTCCCATTTACTCTCTGTAAAGCACCATTTCCATTGGCAGCAAAACAGGCCCAGAACATAATCCTACCACCACCATGCATGACGGTAGGTTGGTGTTCCTGGGATTAAAGGCCTCACCGTTTCTCCTCCAAACATATTGCTGGGTTTTGTGGCCAAACAGCTCAATTTGTGTTTCATCTGACATCACATGGACAAAGATAAGAGATTCTGGAGGCACCAATTTTGTCAAGACAAGTGGTCAGAAATTAAACCAGAAGTTTGCCAGAAGCTTGTGGATGGCAAACAAAAGTGTTAGACCAGTTGTCCAAGGCCAAGCCAAGCAAAACTTCCTGCAGTTGACCCAGGGTTGGGAGATGGAGGTCGACCTGGGGAGGACGCTCCTCTTCCCAGAAGCGGTACTGTCCATCACTCTAAGACCAGACATAGTTATGTGGTCCCCAGAGGGAAAGAAAATCATCCTGGTGGAACTTACTGTTCCGTGGGAGGAGGGATGTGAGGAAGCGGCAGAGAGGAAGAAAACAAAGTACCAACAACTTGTCCAGGACTGCCGGGACAAGGGGTGGACAGCATGGCTGATGACAGTGGAAGTTGGATGTCGAGGATTCCCTGCTCAATCTGTGTGGAATCTGATGACAAAGGTCGGATTGAGAGGTCACTTGAGGAAAACAGCCGTTCGTAGGTTGGGAGAAGCGGCAGAGAGAGCCTCCTGTTGGCTCTGGCATAAAAGAGAGGACAATAGCTGGAAGCCTGGATGAGAGGGGCAGTGATCTGGCCAATCACTGCTGACCCACCAACCGGAGAGTGTTGTGGTTAAGGGTCGAAACACTCGGTGAACGTTGGGGACCACCTGATGACCTTTTGTCCAGGCCAAAGCTTTATCCATTAGAAATGGATTAAAATAGCATCTTTGATGTATTTGCAAACATTATTGCAGTGAAACTTGCCAAGGGACATGTAACCAAATATTAACATTGCTGTATGTATACTTTTGACCCAGAAGATTTGGTCACATTTTCAGTAGACCATAATAAATTCATTAAAAAAAAACACTTTATGAATGTTTTTTGTGACACACAAGTATGTGCGCCAATCACTCCATCACAAAAAAATAAGAGTTGTAGAAATTATTGGAAACTCAAGACAACCATGACATTATGTTCTTTACAAGTGTATGTAAACTTTTGACCACGACAGTAAATGTTTCAGCCCTGTCACGCTTCAAATAAAAACAAACCTATTGTTGCGAGTCATAGATTTGGTTCGTTTGTGAATCCAACCCTGCAGTCTTTTGATCAAATTTTATACTCTAACATTTACCAATGTAGAACAAAGACAAATACAACTAAACTAAGTATAAACAAAATAAAATCCATTCACAGTTATAATCATAATTTGCATTTTTTAGCTCACTTTTTATGTCTCCCACAATGTCCTTCCTTTCTCCTACAGAATCCATTGTAATCAATTATGCAAATGAGGCAATCATTATTAGTATCAACGTCTAGCAACTTTGATGACAATAGCTGCTTGACGATTTGGCAACACTGGGAGATCAAGAGAGATCAGAAGAGACTGAGGACAGTGAGGATGGAGATGTAGAAGAGATACAAATAGAGAACACATGCAGATGATGAGACGGAAGAGCCAGCACAGAAAAATGGTGGAGATTATTTTAATTTCTAAGGTATGATTAATTAAGACAAGCATTAGGCCACAGTGCAGGGAGGACATCAGTCCGAATGTCCTAAGGCTTAAATAGATGTTAATTCAGGCCAAATCAGCATTAAAAAAGCTAATTTTTTGGTCATATGCATCATGCCACTAAAGTCTCACTCTTGTCATTTTCTGAAACTTGGCGTCCCTGCCTCAGCTAATAATAATCACCTCCCTTATTGCAAATAAACTGCATTTCTTAGTATATTAAGTATCATTATTAGTATCATTATTACTGGAGAGCGAGGCTAAACATGTTACACACTGAAAGCAAGCCAGCAGCAGGCACGCTAATAGCTAACCAACCGCTAAGCTAACACTGAACTAGCTTGAAACAACACAGAGGAATAAGTTATTTTGTAAACTTTGAGAAGTGTAAATTAGGCTGACCATACGTCCTCTTTTCCCCGGACATGTCCTCTTTTGCGGGACTTTCCGGGGTGTCCGGGCGGGGTTTCTTAAATGCCTCAAATGTCCGGCATTTTGAGTTAGGGTTGCGTGTATTTTCAATGTACGTCCAGGGTTAAGAAGGGGTTAAAAACAAAACAAATTGTGAAGGTGTGTGCACGCAGAAACATTCGTGAGGGAGGGGCAGAGACAGAGAGCGAGAGAGCTAGTGAGTGGAGAGACGGACATGAAAACAAGAAATGCCGAAACGTAAATGCAACTTCACGGATGATTTGCGGAAAAAGTATTCGTGTTTTCGTCCTGGCCGTGATACATGGGAAGCAGAATGCACTGTGTGCAAAGCAGGAACGTATATATCTGTGGCAAATAAAGGGGCCAAAGATCTACAAGCCCATATCGACACTACAAAGCACAAAACAGCTGTGCAGGGCGAGAGCTCGTCTGCTGTTTTTTGCTTAAATTTAGTTAACTTGTTTTAAGGCATTATTTATGTTTGGATCATATACAAGAGGTTATTTTGAATATTTCTACCTCTGCACTTTTTTCCAAAACTGTGAATGTTACAGAATATAAGTGTGACTTACCGTATTTTGTTATACTGTCAACCAGAGAACGGACACATTTTGGCTTCAAAACTAAAGATAAAGGGGAAGTTATAACACTGAAACGCCCTCAGGAAGAGATGCTTTAAGACATGGCTCACTCACTAGCGGCTAAAGTCCAGCCGCAGTCGGCAGTGTTTTAGCCTCCAGGGCGACAAATAAAGTAAGTTTCTCACAAGTATCATCCCTGCAGGACGAGGAATAGCTAAACATGCTTCACTACACACAGTAGCTCACCGGTGTCAAAATGTAAACAAACGCCATTGGTGGATTTACACCTTACATCCACTGTAATGACACCAATTACAGTAGCGTATCTTGTCGATACTACTATGATTACATCCATATTTTTTGGCATCAAAACTTATTTTTTGCGGGGTTTTTTAAATTTATATTATGTTTATAAACTCAGGAAATATGTCCCTGGACACATGAGGACTTTGAATATGACCAATTTATGATCCTGTAACTACTTGGTATCAGATTGATGCCCAAATTTGTGGTATCATCCAAAACTAATCAGAATCAGAAATACTTTATTAATCCCCGAGGGGAAATTTAAATTTTCAGCATGTAAAGCATCCAAACAACAGAATCCATCCATCCATTTTCTACCGCTTATTCCCTTTGGAGTCGCGGGGGGCGCTGGAGCCTATCTCAGCTACAATCGGGCGGAAGGCGGGGTACACCCTGGACAATTTGCCACCTCATCACAGGGCCAACACAGATAGACAGACAACATTCACACTCACATTCACACACTAGGGCCAATTTAGTGTTGCCAATCAACTTATCCCCAGGTGCATGTCTTTGGAAGTGGGAGGAAGCCGGAGTACCCGGAGGGAACCCGCGCAGTCACGGGGAGGACATGCAAACTCCACACAGAAAGATCCCGAGCCCGGGATTGAACCCAAGACTACTCAGGACCTTCGTATTGTGAGGCAGATGCACTAACCCCTCCCCCACCGTGCTGCCCAACAACAGAATAATAAGTGATTATTAAATTTCAACAGAAGTGTTGATAGAACATGTTAAAAGAGAAAGATATTAACAGTAAATGAACAATTAAATGAATCATTCATAATAACAATAATAAAATAATAGAATGGAAAATAACACAATATGTTACTGCATATGTCAGCAGCTAAATTAGGACTCTTTGTTTGCTTACTTACTACTAAAAGACAAGTTGTCTAGTATGTTCACTATTTTATTTAAGGACAAATATTGCAATAAGAAACATATGTTTAATGTATCCTAAGATTTATCGTTAAAATAAAGCCAATAATGCCATTTTTTGTGGTCCCCTTTATTAAGAAAAGTATCGACAAGTACCGAAAAGTATCGAAATACATTTTGGTACCGGTACCTGTACCAAAACATTGGTATCAGGACAACACTACTATAGATGTGAATGTGAGTGTAAATAGTAATTGTTCTATGTGTGTCCTGTCATTAACTGGCTGGGATAGGCTCCAGCTCACCTACGACCTTCATGGAGACAATTGGTATAGAAAATGAATATGTGAAAATAGTTCATAGGGTCGTATATATTTCACTGGGGACAGAAAAAAAATATAGCCTCGTCATCCATAGAACAAATGTATTAAAAAAAAAAAAAGATTTGTATTCAACCTCAGATGAGTGTGAGTAACTGTTATGATTTAAAGGGCAAATGTAACCCAAAGGATCCCTTGCGGTGCAGTGATCCTTGGTTGTCTCCTCTACGCCTATTAGTCTTTTCAGCATGCATGATTAGCAATGACCAAGGGCTATTGGACAGTGAGAAAATAAATGAGCCAGACCCACACAGATGGGATTCAATTTCCTTGTTCTGCAGGGACAACTTAACATGATCAGTTCTGAGTGTAAGTGTCACACATCCAGGTTACGTAATGCAATTCAGAAATATCTATGAGTTGGGTACTGGGTGGTGTTAAAAGAGCCTGAGTGCTCAGTCATGTCATCGTTGGAGAGAGAAAGGGGGCAATTTTGCCAAATAGCAGATTCAACATCATGAAATAAAATGTTTGCCTTACCTTAGTGCGACTCTTGAAGTTTCTGAAAGCGCCTGCTTTGAAGATGACCCTGTTCCTTTTACAGAGGATGAAGACCACCATGCCGATTACCACCATCAACAAGCACAGAGGCGTGAGAACAGCCATGATCCACAGGTTGCTCGGCGGCATCTTCACCACAGCTGCACACAGATAAGGAGCATGCATTGCTGTAGTGTTTACTATTAGATTCATGTCAATACCAGATAATGAAAACCAGGAAACAACAGTGGTGTGCCATCAGGGTCAGCAAGGCCTTCTCTGCTATAACCATAATTAAAGATAAAAGTAATTTTTCATTTACTTTCCCTAAATACCCAAAACTATTCATATTCTCTTCATGTCGGATTATGCTCTTTCCAGTGCTGTTGTTTTTAGGTTAGAGTTTTTATCCAATCAGAATTCAGCTAGCTTATGTTGCCATGCTGTACCAAATCTGCCCGGGTCCTTCAGAATCAACAATGCGGGCGTCTGTGCACTGTAAGTGAACGGGCACATACAGTTGATAGACAGTAGCCATAGCTAATCAGATCACGAGTTGTTGTCAGTAAGGCCTTCTCGCTGGCCTTACGCTGTGATTGGATACTCACTTGGGAGCCCCAAGTGAGTATCCAATCACAAGTTGCAAAAACAGGAAGCCATACGAGCCATAGAAAGCCAGAGAAAACTTGCAGGTACTCACAAAGAAGGAGAGCAAAATGTTGATTAGGTGGCAGATATATATTTGCAAGGCCATTTTCAAGAAGGATACTTAAGAAACTCTACATCCTGTGAGACGAGTTTGGCGATGAAATGGGGAAATGCCTGCCATTTCCACTCAAATCAACCGACTATAAGGGGCTGTACGGCGTCGAATGGGTGTTACAAACTGTGAGTTCAAATATTTTATTTCTTTATTTTTTCAGGTTTACTATGTTTTTTGCAATTTTAATTTTGACAGTACCACATAAGATGTTTTAATTGGTGATGCAGGTTTATGGATTTTTAAAAGTGCCAGAAAATGACCCGTTTTGTACACTGTTGATGTGTATCAATATGCAGTAGTGCGTCAATGTGTTTCTGTATAGTATTCAGGGGCGCCGAACAGGGGGGGTAAAGGAGACGGATTCTAGGGGCCCATAATGGAGGGGGGCCCAGAGAGGCCCCTAATGATGATGAAATTATAATACAGAAAAAATAATGACACTGTGTTGGGGGCCCTGTAAAGATTATTTTCATGGGGCCCAAAATCCCTAGCGGCGCCCCTGATAGTATTTCTCCAGCAATGGTCATGTGGTGACATAAATGATGGTATTTTGAGAGGAAATCATTGAAGTCTGACATCACTGAAGGCCTAGGTGGGAAACGCACGGCCCGCCACTGGAAAACAACAATCAGGAGTCAGCCTTTCCGATGTAGGGGGGACGGCGTGGCGCGGTTGGGAGAGTGGCCGTGCCAGCAACCTGAGGTTTCCTCGTTCAATCTCCAGCTTCTACCAACCTAGTCACGTCCGTTGTGTCTTTGAGCAAGACACTTCACCCTTGCTCGTGGTTAGCGCCTTGCATGGCAGCTCCCGCCATCAGTGTGTGAATGTGTGTGTGTGTGTGTGTGTGTGTGTGTGAATGGGTGAATGTTGTAATAGCGTCAAAGCGAGTACCTTGAAGGTAGAAAAGCGCTATACAAGTATAACTCATTTACCATTTAACATATTGGGGGAGTCAAGTCCTATTCAACTTGAACTTTCTGTGGTTATCCATTTCACTTTTTACAAGCTTGCATGCTTTGTTTTGGCCACTCCATTTTTTCTACCACAGACCAAAAAAGGAATGTTAATGGTTACATCAGCAAGTATCAACACTGTGATTGACAGGCAATCAGTTGAGGGTGTAGAGCATGGGTGTCAAACTCTGGCCCGCGGGCCAAAATTGGCTCTTGAGGCGATATCAAATTAACACTAGAGCTGGCCCGCAGTAACACCGCATTCACCTCTAATTCTCATAATTGCCAACCCTCCCGGGAGACTCCTAAATTTCAGTGCCCCTCCCGAAAATCGTCACGTCCGCTTTCCATCCAGTCCAACCCCCCCAAACCCCGCCCACCTCAACCGACGCACGGAGGGGGGGGGTAGCGGGGGTGTATAGTGCAGGGGGGTTTGGTGGTAGCGGGGGTGTATAGTGCAGCCCGGAAGAGTTAGGGCTGCATGGGATTCTGGGTATTTGTTATGTTGTGTTTATGTTGTGTTACGGTGCGGATGTTCTCCCGAAATGTGTTCGTCATTCTTGTTTGGTGTGGGTTCACAGTGTGGCACATATTTCTAACAGTGTTAAAGTTGTTTATACGGCCACCCTCAGTGTAACCTGTATCGCTGTTCATCAAGTATGCGTTTCATTTACGTGTGTGTGCGTACAGAAGCCGCACATATCTTGTAACTGGGCCGGCACGTTGTTAGAATGGATGAAAAGCGGACGTGACGACAGCTCGTAGAGGACGTTAAAGGCAGTGCCTTTAAGGACTATGAGATATGAACATGAACATCTTTGTTCGATAATGAAGGTTGCCTCAGCTCAAAGCCCATTAATGAACTAGCATCCAAGAAAAGATGCCAGGTATCTGGCTTGGGCACATCAGATTAGATCAGTGTGTTGCAAACTGAGCAGTTTAAAGTCCTGAATGGTTGGTTAATTCATTATTTTATTTTCAAATTTATTAGCCTGTGGAAAAAGTTAATGTTGATATTTAGATAATAGAAAAGAGGCATTCAATTTTTATTTAAATTGTATTTGAATTGCCATTGATATTTTTATAATTATTATTATTTGAAACTCGATTTTGCATGTCACTATAAAGTTATATAAGCCTTGCTTGTTCATTATTCAATGCAAAACTTGTTTGGGTCCCTATTAAAAGGCTAGTTTGTTCAACCTTGGCCCGCGGCTTTGTTCAGTTTTAAATTGTGGCCCACTCTGTATTTGAGTTTGACACCCCTGGTGTAGAGTGTACTCCATGTTCTGCCTGTCGTTAGCTTCCAATTTACATGTCAGCTATCATGTCACTGAACTGCAAAAGCTGCAGGAAACAGATGGGTTTTCGTGTTCACCTCCCTCAGCTGGACTTCGGAATTAATGAAGATATACTATACACTATGGGCCAGATCTAACAAGATCCAAAAAAGAAATGCTAAATAGTGTGTGCAAAGTAAAAGAAAATGTGGGTACTAATAGTGGGTGTGTTGCGGGTGATCTACTAAGACTTTACATTTAAGTGGCGCAGACCGCCTTATGTAAATGAGGTTTTTGTGTGTACTATACTGGCTGTGCCCATGGAGTAGGGATGGGAATTAGTAAAATTTGTTCAAATCCAATTCCACTTTCAATTCTGCTTAACGATTCGGTTCTTTATCGGTTCAAACAAGTTGATTAGTGTTAACTTCGTTTAGTTTACAAAAAAATTAACGTACAAACTCAACAGTGAGGTTTTAAGAGGCCAACAACTTCCATGGGGTGCCAGGGTCAGGGTTCCTGGGAAATGGAAAAAAATTAAAATAACCAATATAATAATAAAAATAGCCGCTTTGCAAGTATTGCAAGTTGCCTTATCTTCCTTCCTCGTGAATAACTCTCCAGCTTTTGGGTCGCTTCTGCGCCGTACAGGGTGGCGTCACACGCGCCCACGGGAATCGATAAGGGAATCGTTAGCAAAACTGGCAAAAGATTCCTAGTAATCGAAACACTGGTAGCTTCCCATGCCTACCATGGAGACACTCATTTCCCTCCACATTCATGACGTCATATATATCATGCACCATATTGTGGACTGTGCAGCACACAAATATGGTAAATGGTAAATGTGTTGTACTTGTATAGCGCTTTTCTACCTTTTTTTAAGGAACTCAAAGCGCTTTGACACTATTTCCACATTCACTCATTCACACACACATTCACACACGGATGGCGGGAGCTGCCATGCAAGGCGCTAACCAGGACCCATCAGGAGCAAGGGTGAAGTGTCTTGCTCAAGGACACAACGGACGTGACTAGGAAGGTAGAAGGTGGGGATTGAACCAGGAACCCTCAGGTTGCTGGCACAGCCACTCTCCCAACTGCGCCACGCCGTCCCCAAATATAATATAAACCCCCTTTTCTGAGCGATTTATAAGTGTGATCTAGACAACAGAACCTATTTTTAGCACACCCGGTGTGCACTCTGTTATGATTGTGCACCAAGAATTATGTAAATGCAAGAAAATGTACTTTGCTTGGTTTTTTTTTCATGAAAAAATTAATGCTATTAACAAAAACGCCAGCAGACCTCAAAACGAATCCTTAAGTCATCAAGCAGTTCATATAATAAAACGATATTCCTGAATAGACGATATGTTAAATACTTACAATTCTGACAGTCCAAATACGTTGACACATAGGATAGAGGATTCTCTTTCGTCGTCTATCTTTGCAGTGCAATTGCTTACTTTCTAACAGATCATTTGTGCGTAACTGTGCCAGTTTGTGCGTACATTTCAGACATGCTAAATATAAACGCAAAATAGCTTAGTCTTGATAAATCACATTGCAAGCACTAAATGATTATATTTGCATCCCCTCCTCCCAGTATTGTGGGTGTTCTGATAATCAGCATATATTTTGGATATACAATACAGGCCGAAAGTTTGGACACATTCAATGCATTTTCTTTATTTTCATGACTATTTACATTGTAGATTGTCACTGAAGGCATCAAAACTATGAATAAACCCATGTGGAGTTATGTACTTAACAAAAAAAGGTGAAATAACTGAAAACATGTTTTATATTCGAGTTTCTTCAAAATAGCCACCCTTTTTCCTCTGATTACTGCTTTGCACACTCTTGGCATTCTCTTGATGAGCTTCAAGCACACCTGTGAAGGGAAAACTATTTCAGGTGACTACCTCTTGAAGCTCATCCAGAGAATGCCAAAAGTGTGCGAAAAAGTAATCAGAGCAAAGGGTGGCTATTTTGAAGAAAATAGAATATAAAACATTATCGCTCATTTTCTGACATATCCCTTTTTTTGGAAACTGGTGGGCTTTGCTAGTGAGAAAAGGTTGGAGGGCTTGCAAGGAACAATAAACATGATCAGGTCCAAATAATTTTGTTAACAAACTTTGCAGGTCCTAGGATGAACTGAGCTCTTCTCTCGAACATATGGTTTTATTTACAATCTTGTCCAATCCAAAGTGATTTAAGCCCATGAAAATTGCCTAAAATGTCTGTATAGTAATCACATGTATGTATTTGCTTGTTTCAAATCAATTTTGACAGTATTTAAAGGCAATGGATATTCCATCTGGACAACAGAGACAGCCTTTACCATATTAACTAGGGGTGTAACGGTACACAAAAATTTCGGTTCGGTACGTACCTCGGTTTAGAGGTCACGGTTCGGTTCGGTTCATTTTCGGTACAGTAAGAAAACAAGAAAATATAAATTTTTTGGTTATTTATTTACCAAATTTGCAAAATCTTCCACCAAAAATATTTTTCTTAGTGGAATATTTGATGTGAAGTAATCGGAACCTTGGATAGGTCAATAATTCATAATAACATTGATTTTGATTCAATATTATGTTTTGAGCAATTTTTAACCCCTTCTTAACCCTGAACGTACAATAAAAATATACGCAACCCTAACTCAGAATGCCGGACATTTGAGGCATTTAAGAAACTCTGCCTGGACAGCTCCGCAAAAGAGGACATGTCCAGTGAAAATAGGACGTATGGTCAGTATATCGTAGCGCGGTCGCTGCTACCATGCCGTGTGTTGTGCCTCGGTGTGCATTGTTTACACAACGCTACTTAATATGTCCATGTGGAAACTTGTTCGGTACAAATACCTGTACCGTTACACCCCTAATATTAAAGAACATATTTTACTGGAAACGCCCAAAATATGTCCAGTTTCTCATTAGTACAGAATTCTTCAAAATTATTTTGTAATAAAATGAGAAAAAGTGAATACAATTGAGCAAGCAAGCTTACGTTCAGCTTGCACTTGTACAAAGTAGCCTAGAGTCAATGCCATGGTCTGGGAGTCCAAACTACTCAGCGTCTTGGCGGCAGTAGTTCCAGTCATGGCCGCTCCGTTCAACAGTGCATAATATGTCATCTCTGCTGAGTTCCTGGGACCAGGCAGCCGACGCATGCTCACCATCTGAGAAAAGACAAGGCGGGACCTTTAGTGTGAAGCTTTATGAAGACTTGGTTTTGGTCTACTGCTCAAATAGGTCACACTACATATACAGCATGTTTCTTATGGCAACAATAACCAATTAAAAAGATGTCCACAGCAACTGAATCCGAATTCAGAGTGTGTGTTTTTTCTGTATTTTGCTACAATTTGTCGCACTCAGAGAGGATGACGACTAAAAATGAAACAATTGTGAATAATATACACCATATTCACAAACAGTTTTGGATATTCAGCTTTGAGGTGACATTTCTACCCTGAAAGGGACAAACGGTAGAAAATGGATGGATGGATGGATGCAACCTTTACCAGGTGAACTTGAGTTATTGTCTCTGAAGGATTAAATGCCATGTCCAACTGTTCAGTAGTTTTGCTGTTCTCGAACCAGGAACTTAATGTCAAAATGCACAACGGGTGCAAGTTAAAGTTAAAGTCCCAATGATTGTCACACACACACTAGGTGTGGTGAAATTTGTCCTCTGCATTTGACCCATCCCCTTGATCACCCCCTGGGAGGTGAGGGGAGCAGTGGGGAGCAGTGGGCAGCAGCGGTGCCGCGCCCGGGCATCATTTTTGGTGATTTAACCCCCAATTCCAACCCTTGATGCTGAGTGCCAAGCAGGGAGGTAATGGGTCCCATTTTTATAGTCTTTGGTATGACTCGGCCGGGGTTTGAACTCACAACCTACCGATCTCAGGGCGGACACTCTAACCACTAGGCCACTGAGTAGGTAAGTGATCAGTGATTGGACCAATACATTTTCACAGAAAGAAGTACAACATTTACATCTCTGTGACTCTTCTAGTCTGTCTGTATGTATTCATCCATCCATCCACTGCACAAAGTTTGTTCACGTCCAGTTTTTAAAATAGGTTTTGGATACTTCTTGTTTCTAGTAGTTTTAGCAATGTCCTTAGATGTGTTCTCATGCTTAGTGCATGCCTATAATTTCATAAACAGACGACGACAGGATGCGTCTTTTGAGATGGTTGAAAAGACGAATGAGAAGCTATACTTAGTGCATCACTAAACTGAAACATATTCACCAATGCATTAGTTATTTTATATCTATTTGCGCGGTTAAATCCAGGTTGTGACCTATTTTTGGCCGGACTATCTTGAACGCCTGTCTCTCTGTGAGCCTCCCCCTCCCATACTTGCCAACCCTCCCGGATTTTCCGGGAGACTCCCGAAATTCAGCGCCTCTCCCGAAAAACTCCCGGGACAAATTTTCTTCTGAAAATTTCCCGAAATTCAGGCGGAGCTGGAGGCCACGCCCCCTCCAGCTCCATGCGGACCTGAGTGACGTGTCGACAGCCTGTTTTCACATCCACTTTCCCACAATATAAATAGCATGCCTGCCCAATCACATTATAACTGTAGAATGATCAAGAGCGAGTTCTTGGTTTCTTATGTGGGTTTATTGTTAGGCAGTTTCATTAACGTCCTCCCAGCGCGGCAACAACACACAACAACAGCAGTCACGTTTTCGTCTACCATAAAGCAGTCCGTCTGCCGTAAACAGCAATGTTGTGACACTCTTAAACAGGACAATACTGCCATCTACTGTACATGCATATGTGACAATAACATCTATGGCTTTTAGAGAGTGCAGTGCACAACTGCGCACACAACAGGGAGACGAAGCAGAATGCATCATCAGAGAGGGTGTTCAGCATGGTTAGAAAAATAGTGACAGAGAATAGAACAAGGATGGACAATTCAACCCTTAACTCAACAATGAGTAGAAGAGTGTTATGCGTGTGTATATGTGTAAATAAATGAACACTGAAATTCAAGTATTTCTCTTATTTATATATATATATATATATAATAAAATATATGTATGTATATATATATATATATATATATATATATATATATATATATATATATATATATATATATATATATATATATATATAGCTAGAATTCACTGAAAGTCAAGTATTTCTTATATATACTTGGTGAATTCTACCTGTAAATATACTCCTCCCCTCTTAACCACCCCCCCAACCACGCCCCCACCCCAAACAGCCCCCCCCCCTCCACCTCCCGAAATCGGAGGTCTCAAGGTTGGCAAGTATGCCCCCTCCTAAATCGGTAACTTATGTCTTCCCATAAAAACTAGTGTTTGTAAAGCAAAATACCGAGTAGGAGATAGAAAATAATAATAATATACTGTCATCCCAGTTATGGAGTGGGATAAATTCGAAATGTGGTCATCAAAACAGGTTTGTTTATCTCGATGAGGTTTTGAAATTGATTGAAACTTTTATTAGTAGATTGCACAGTACAGTACATATTCCGTACAATTGACCACTAAATGGTAACACCCCAATACGTTTTTCATCTTGTTTAAGTTGGGGTCTACGTAAATCAATTCATGGTATGAATATATACTATCAGCATAATACAGTCATCACACAAGTTAATCATCAGAGTATATACATTGAATTATTTACATTATTTACAATCCGGGGTGTGGGATGAGGAGGGTTTGGTTGATATCAGCACTTCAGTCATCAACAATTGCATCATCAGAGAAATGGGCATTGAAACAGTGTAGGTCTGACTTGGTAGGATATGTACAGCGAGCAGTGAACATAGTGAGTTCAGAAAGCATAAGAACAAGAATATACATTTGATTATTTACAATTGATTATTTACATGTTGGGAGTGCATTCCATATTGATGTGGCATAGAAGGAGAATGAGTTTAGAGGTACGCATGAGCTATTAACATTCACAGGTTTGTTGCTATACAACGGCGGTCAGCAACCCGCGGCTCCTTTGTGCCGCCCTAGTGGCTCCCTGGAGCATTTTTAAAAAAGGATTGGAAATGTAAAAATAAATATTTTTTTTTTGTTTTAGTATGTTTTTTGTTTGAGGACAAACATGACACAAACCTTCCCAATTGTTAGAAAGCCCACTGTTTAATATGTTTGTGTGTATGCTTCACTAATTTATTTATTTTCATTTAGCCTTTATTTAACCAGGTAAAATCCCATTGAGATCAGAGATCTCTTTTCCAAGGGAGACCTGGCCAAGAGGGCAGCAGCAAGGTTACATTAAAAAACAGTAAACAACACATAAAACATCACATTTACAACATAAAAACTTGCTCACATGACACATGTGCATACAGACAAGGTAGACTGCAGTCCTTTCACAGAAGCTTTAAACTAAATCAATGTAACAAGGGTTTGAAGTTTAATATTCGATTGTAGGTTATTCCAAGCAATCGGTGCTGAAAACCTAAATGCTTTCTTGCCCAGTTCAGTTCTTACTTTGGGGACGACAAATTGCAGAACATTATTTGAACGAAGAGTGTGACTTCCTTGTTTCTTTGTTAAAAGACAAGACAGATAAGCTGGAGTGATACCCAGAATGGTTTTGTAGATGAACACATACCAATGATTGAGGCGTCGAGCACATAAAGACGTCCAGTTAACCATTGAGTATAACACACAATGGTGAGTAAGGGGAGCGCAGTTGGTGATGAATCTCAGTGCCCCGTGGTACACACTATCCAGCTTGTGGAGACAACCAGCAGTAGCATTCATGTACAACACATCTCCATAGTCAATAACAGGTAAAAAGGTTGTTTCCACCAATTTCTGTTTCACAGTAAAAGAAAAGCAAGACTTGTTTCTATAATAAAATCCCAGTAAAAGTTTCAGTTTTTTTACAACATACTGAATGTGCTCCTTAAAACTCAAGTGGTCATCAATTAAAAATCCTAAATATTTAAAAGGAGATACTAACATAATTTGTTGCCCATTTCTTGTTAAAATGTTCTCACACAGTGCTGATTTTACAGAGATCTTACAAATAGTCTCACCAAATGAGACTATTTGGTGAACATCGTTTTGTCCTACTAATTTCGGCAGTTCTTGAACTCACCCTAGTGTGGACTCTGACGCAACAGTTTGTTTACATGTAAAATCTTCCACTCCTTCTTTGTCTCATTTTGTCCACCAAACGTTTCATACTGTGCGTGAATGCACAAAGGTGCGCTTTGTTGATATTATTGACTTGTTGGGAGTGCTAATCAGGCATATTGGGTCAGTGCATGTTAATCAATACTAACATGCTATTTAGGCTAGCTGTATGTACATGTTGCATCATTATGCCTCATGTGTAGGTATATTTGAGCTCATTTAATATCCTTTACTTTTATCCTCTTTGTATATAATTTATATTTGCATGCCTCATGACACATTATCTGTATGTAATATTGGCTGCATTGCTGATAGTTGTCTGTGCGCCATCTTGTTCCAGACCACAGCAAAAATTACCCAGCTTGCCAAAGATAGTAATAAATCCATTAGAAGAAGACAGCCTGCCGTTTCCTTTAACTTGGACACACACATCTATACCTTTGGCCATTAAACACCAGTAATTTCCAGGAGTTATCTCATCTTCTGGGCAAACTCTGATTTACTAATGGTTTCTAATGTTGTAAAAATGTGTGGAATAAATATACAATTTCAACATTTCTGTCAACAAAGATTTGTTTCAGTCTGCGACACATAGTCATTTTGATAGTAGGCTATTATAGCTAATATAGACACTTATGTCATATGTTGCCTTCATTATAACACTTATATACGGCTTTTCATTTTTTGCGGCTCCAGACAGATTTGTTTTTTGTATTTTTGGTCCAATATGGCTCTTTCAACGTTTTGGGTTGCCGACCCCTGCTATAAAAGTATGGCCTAGTAAATAAGTCAAACAGTGAGGATGCTCCATTAAAAGACCAACATTGCCTTTTTTGCATGGGAAAAATGTCCAATGACAACTAGATTTGAATGTTGAAGAATGTGACAAGAACTGTGACCCGGTTGGCAATTTCATTGGTCCGATGTGACGGGGGTAATTTATTGGCAGCATATGAAGCTTGTGAACCCGAAAAAATCCACAAATTAGCATCAGAATTGTATTAAGCGCAGTAATAAAAGTGTGGTAAAAAAGACTTAAAAGACTTAAAAAGTTGCAAGAATATTTTTGAATTTAAAAAGAGTTACAAAAAGAGACAACTGGCATTATATCAAACTGATTTTTGATTTTTATTGGACGTGTCATTGTGAAAATGCTTAAACCAAAATTTAAAAAGTATGTTGGAGTTTGGGTGTTGGTGCAGGGAACAGTGATAAAGTCATCTAAAATAATTAGAGATGTCCGATAATATCATCAGTCCAATATTATCGGCCGATAAATGCTTTAAAATGTAATGTCGGAAATTATCGGTATCGGTTTCAAAATTATCGGTATCTGTTTCAAAAAGTAAATTTAATGACTTTTTAAAACGCCGCTGTGTACACGGACGTCGGGAGAAGTACAGAGCGCCAATAAACCTTAAAGGCACTGCCTTTGCGTGCCGGCCCAGTCACATAAGATCTACGGCTTTTCACACACACAAGTGAATGCAATGCATACCTGCTCAACAGCCATACAGGTCACACTGAGGGTGGCCGTATAAACAACTTTAACACTGTTACAAATATGTGCAGGACTGTGAACCCACACCAAACAAGAATGACAAACACATTTCGGTAGAACATCCGCACCGTAAAACAACATAAACACAACAGAACAAATACCCAGAAACCCCTTGCAGCACTAACTCTTCCAGGACGCTACAATATACCCCCCGCTACCCCCTAACCCCTACCCCCCCCCCTAAAAATAAAAAAATGTTTTTTGTTTTTTTATTAAATCAACATAAAAAACACAATATATACATTATATATCAATATAGATCAATACAATCTGCAGGGTTTCAGTCCGTAAGCACACATGATTGTATTTCTTTATGAAAAAAAAAAAAATTAAATAAATGGGGTTTTTTTGTTGGGTTTTTTTTTGTCCCCCCGGTCCGTGGGACAAATTTTCAAGCGTTGCCCGGTCGCAGATACAAAAAGGTTGGGGACCACTAGTTTAATGCATCAAGCGGGGCATCACAACAAAATTAGGCATAATAATGTGTTAATTCCACGACTGTATATATCGGTATCGGTTGATATCGTAATTCGTAATTAAGAGTTGGACAATATTGGAATATCAGATATCGGCAAAAAAGCCATTATCGGACATCTCTAAAAATAATTTGTGTTAAAAAAGGGGGCAAATAAATTTAAGAATGTTATTCTTCCATCTGTTCCTTTCTGATCATGGAAATGTATAAGAAACAAAAAACAATGAAAGTATGAACTGTACGTGGCTTGTATTTATGCATTTTCATGAAAGGAATAAAATAAATGATGATGATGATGATGATGATGAAATCAGAGGCAATATGGAACCGGGTTTCGGTAACCATATCAGGTTTGAAGACATTATTAACTAACAAGATTTTGAAAGCTTAAGTCCACTAAACTCCGGAGATATTATCTTAGCATAGTGTGCATTCGTGCAAACAATATGCATCCCACCGACCTGTACGGTGAAGGCCCCCACTGAAGTTGCGCGCCTGGATCGCAAAGTTTGAGAACCCTGCCTGCCAGCCACATGGAAGAGCTCAGCTAAGCGCTGCTCCATCAAATTGGCAAAGCTCTGGTAGTTGGCCTCCAGGGAAGACCTGTCCACGTCCTGGATCACTGTGTGCAGAAGCATGAGGAGACAGAGGGCGGATTTAGCGGAAAAATACTATGTAGCAGGCATAGAAGTATACAGGTGCACAGAAGAAGTCAAATCAATTGAGAAAGAGAATCAACAAAAGGGAGAATGGGATCAGTTAATGGCGCATGGATCACACACTATCAGTCGTTATTCTGGACACACACACAAAGAAGCAATCTATCATTGAGCAAACATAAATTAACCGCAGATGCTTCAATCTTGCCACGGAGTACATCTCCTACCACAGACAAGCAAGAACTGTGACAGACATTTCAGCATCATTGACACTGGCCCATGATGTGATGTGAAGCCCTTTCTCTCTCTCGGCCCAACCTGTGAATTATACATCAATAGTTGTTTTTTTTTCCACACAAACAGTGCAGCTGGAGACGAGTGTGAGTCAGCACGCTAGTGAGCCCTGGGGTGAGTTGGGGAGGGTTGTTTGGACAAATCACTTTTGTATACTCTCTTGTTTGCTTATGATGAGCAGCTTTGCATTTGAATTGCGTGCTGTGATGGCATGAACTCCGTTTAAGCCAGATATTGTGCTTGAACGTGTATGTGATAATGCCACAATGATGGCTCAGTTGCAGAATTCTTGTTGGTGGTGTTAATTGGGAAGAGTGGCCGTGCCAGCAACCTGAGGGTTCCCGGTTCGATCCCCACCTTCTACCAACCTCGTCGTGTCCGTTGTGTCCTTGAGCAAGACACTTCACCCTTGCTCAACTCAGTTGACAGTAACAAGTCGTTGTCGCAATTGTTGGATATGACTTTAAACTAGAGATGTCCGAATATGCTTTAAAATGTAATATCGGAAATTATCGGTATGGTTTTTTTTATTATCGGTATCGGTTTTTTTTTGTTGTTGTTTTTTTTTTAATTAAATCAACATAAAAACACAAAATACACTTACAATTAGTGCACCAACCCAAAAAACCTTCCTCCCCCATTCACACTCATTCACACTCATTCACACAAAAGGGTTGTTTCTTTCTGTTATTAATAGTCTGGTTCCTACATTATATATCAATATATATCAATACAGTCTGCAAGGGATACAGTCCGTAAGCACACATGATTGTGCGTGCTGCTGGTCCACTAATAGTACTAACCTTTAACAGTTAATTTGACTCATTTTCATTAATTACTAGTTTCTATGTAACTTTTTATATTGTTTTACTTTCTTTTTTATTCAAGAAAATGTTTTTAATTTATTTATCTTATTTTATTTAATACATTTTTTTAAAAAGGACCTTATTTTCACCATACCTGGTTGTCCAAATTAGGCATAATAATGTGTTAAATCCACGACTGTATATATCGGTATCGGTTGATATCGGTATCGGTAATTAAGAGTTGGACAATATCGGAATATCGGATATCAGCAAAAAAGCCATTATCGGACATCCCTACTTTAAACCATAACCAACCATGCATCAAAAATGTTTTTTTTTTGTTTTTTTGCCTTATTTGTATTTGACTTTATTAAATGTATTTATATTATCATTTAGTGCAGCCGGGCCGGAGCAGGATGGGATAGAAAGAGAAAAAAAAGAAGACAGAGGGGGAAATTGTGGGGACAAGAGGGGTATTAGACAGAGAGACAAAAACAACAACAGCAAACAACAACAACAACAACAACAACAATAGAGCAACATCAGCAAATACGACATGTACAAATATTATGGTAAAAGTAATAGCAAATAAGCAGTTAGCAAAAATAAAAAATAATACAGAAAAGACAATGAGCATTATTACACTACAAATGGAGCAATACAAATACCAATAGAAATAGCGCTATTGATAATGAACAATGCCAATACTTTACCTTTATTATCAACAATACAGTTGTTCAAATGCAACAATACATATACGTAATGATAACTTGAGATACGAAAGAATGCAGAAAAATGGAGGGGGAGAAAGAGAAGCAACCTACATTAACCTTGTAGATTGTTATAGTAACAATAGGTTAAGCTTTGTCCGTGTGCCATGTGTTATGCCCAGTTTACCCTAGGGCAACAACGTTACTATATGTTTGATGAAACGTGATTATGTGCATGAGTGTAAGTATGCATATGTACTTGTATATCTACAGAATGTGTACTGTATATGTGTTTGTACAGTGAATGTATATATAACTCTTGTCTCAAAGTAGGTGTACTGTCACAACCTGTCACATCACACCGTGACTTATTTGGAGTTTTTTGTTGTGTTCCCGTGTGTAGTGTTTTAGTTCTTGTCTTGCGCTCCTATTTTGGTGGCTTTTTCTCTTTTTTTGGTATTTTCCTGTAGCAGTTTCATGTCTTCCTTTGAGCGATATTTACCGCGTCTACTTTGTTTTAGCAATCAAGAATATTTCAGTTGTTTTTATCCTTCTTTGTGGGGACATGTTTGGGTGTACACTGCTCCACAGTAAGTCTTTGCTGTCGTCCAGCATTCTGTTTTTGTTTACTTTGTAGCCAGTTCAGTTTTAGTTTCGTTCTGCATAGCCTTCCCTAAGCTGCAATGTATTTTCTTAGGGGCACTTACCTTTTGTTTATTTTTTGTTTAAGCATTAGACATCTTTTTACCTGCACACTGCCTTCCGCTTTTTCCGACATCTACAAAGCAATTAGCTACCTGCTGCCACCTACTGATATGGAAGAGTACTACACGGTTACTCTGCCGAGCTCTAGACAGCACCGACACTCAACAACAACACATCATTTGCAGACTGTAATTACTGGTTTGCAAAAATGTTTACCCCAAATAGGTGAAATTAGATAATCTCCCACGGCACACCAGACTGTATCTCACGGCACACTAGTGTGTGCAAGAAGAACGCACCGTCACAATGATATTTCACCTGCTGGTGTTGGCTGGCTAACCCTAAAAATTCTTCAACATACCTATAACATATACAAATGGTTAATCACCTGCACAATCTGAACAGTTTGACGGTATTTGATGCCCTATTCATCATCAAAAATTCTGACACCCACAACTGCCCACGAAGCAGCCAAAATAGTATTGGCATTCAGCAATACGCTTGGTGATAAAGACATCACTGATAGCTCAATTATTCTAAAATGGAACAGGGTGTACCCCGCCTTCCGCCCAATTGTAGCTGAGATAGGCTCCAGCGCCTCCCGTGACCCCGAAGGGAATAAGCGGTAGAAAATGGATGGATGGAACAAATACAAGATAGCACTAGATCTAAAGCAATGCAAGCTCTCACCTGAGGGGTTAGGATGATTTTAAGAAAAGGTGATCAGCCCAGAAATGAAAATGTATCTAATGACCCGGTGCATTCATATTGTCTTCATGGCATACAAACCATAAAGAAAAGAGAATACAAAGTTCGATAAAGCGATCGAAAGCGGTCAATAAAATACGGATTGCGTTACTCCCGATATCACGTTTTATAGAAATCCGTTTTTTTTACCATATTCTTTTCGGGAAAAAGTTATGCGCTGTAGTTCGGCTGCCTAAACCTGCTTGGTGGATAGTGACCCCACGTGACGTGACGTAAATGGTGCATTGTGCTTCCACCTCACAGAATGGAGCGGGCACTATCTACTCGTAGGTTTGGACGTCACTGGGTCGACATTGTGTTACCTTTATTTAGTTTTCTTTTAGGAGACTGTCATTAAGATTTACTCTGTAAGTGTTACTACCTGGTCGCATGTCTGCAAAGGTCGTGTCTACCAGGATGCAAAGGATGGCAGGAAGCAGCTTGCAGATAAAAATGCTCGTTTAATTCCAGTACGAGGCACAAAAACATACAGGGAATTAGCCTAGTGTGGCGCTAACTGGAACTGAAAGCAATGAAGACGTGTAGCTGTTGTGTAGCGTAAACCAACACAGGACATGACCGAATATGCGATAATTTGTTGACTCTGGCGGGGAAAAAAAGCCAAAATTTGGGATTCAAGGCACGTTGCGTTATATACATATACATATATACATATATATATATATATATATATATATATATATATATATATATATATATATATATATGTATATATGTATATATATATATATATATATATATATATATATATATATATATATATATATATATATATACAAACCCTGTATCCATATGAGTTGGGAAATTGTGTTGGATGTAAATATAAACGGAATACAATGATTTGCAAATCATTTTCAACCCATATTCAGTTGAATATGCTACAAAGACAACATATTTGATGTTCAAACTGATAAACATTTTTTTTGTGCAAATAATCATTAACTTTAGAATTTGATGCCAGCAACACGTGACAAAGAAGTTGGGAAAGGTGGCAATAAATACTGATAAAGTTGAGGAATGCTCATCAAACACTTATTTGGAACATCCCACAGGTGAACAGGCAAATTGGGAACAGGTAGGTGCCATGATTGGGTATAGAAGTAGATTCCATGAAATGCTCAGTCATTCACAAACAAGGATGGGGCGAGGGTCACCACTTTGTCAACAAATGCGTGAGCAAATTGTTGAACAGTTTAAGAAAAGCCTTTCTCAACCAGCTATTGCAAGGAATTTAGGGATTTCACCATCTACGGTCCGTAATATCAACAAAGGGTTCAGAGAATCTGGAGAAATCACTGCACGTAAGCAGCTAAGCCCGTGACCTTCGATCCCTCAGGCTGTACTGCATCAACAAGCGACATCAATGTGTAAAGGGTATCACCACATGGGCTCAGGAACACTTCAGAAACCCACTGTCAGTAACTACAGTATGTCGCTACATCTGTAAGTGCAAGTTCAAACTCTCCTATGCAAGGCAAAAACCGTTTATAAACAACACCCAGAAACACCGTCGGCTTCGCTGGGCCTGAGCTCATCTAAGATGGACTGATACAAAGTGGAAAAATGTTCTGTGGTCTGACGACTCCACATTTCAAATTGTTTTTGGAAACTGTGGACGTCGTGTCCTCCGGACCAAAGAGGAAAAGAACCATCTGGATTGTTATAGGCGCAAAATTGAAAAGCCAGCATCTGTGATGGTATGGGGGTGTATTAGTGCCCAAGACATGGGTAACTTACACATCTGTGAAGGCGCCATTAATGCTGAAAGGTACATACAGGTTTTGGAGCAACATATGTTGCCATCCAAGCAACGTTACCATGGACGCCCCTGCTTATTTCAGCAAGACAATGTCAAGCCACGTGTTACATCAATGTGGCTTCATAGTAAAAGAGTGTGGTTACTAGACTGGCCTGCCTGTAGTCCAGACCTGTCTCCCATTGAAAATGTGTGGCGCATTATGAAGCCTAAAATACCACAATGGAGAACCCCGGACTGTTGAACAACTTAAGCTGTACATCAAGCAAGAATGGGAAAGAATTCCACCTGAGAAGCTTAAAAAATGTGTCTCCTCAGTTCCCAAACGTTTACTGAGTGTTGTTAAAAGGAAAGGCCATGTAAGGCAGTGGTGAACATGCCCTTTCCCAACTACTTTGGCACGTGTTGCAGCCATGAAAGTTAATTATTATTTGCAAAAAAAAATAAAGTTTATGAGTTTGAACATCAAATATCTTGTCTTTGTAGTGCATTCAATTCAATATGGGTTGAAAAGGATTTGCAAATCATTGTATTCTGTTTATATTTACATCTAACACAATTTCCCAACTCATATGGATACGGGGTTTGTGTATATATTTATATATAATACATTTTCGAATGAATCGCGATTCCTATTTGTAATAATTCCTAACAAAAAAATCTAGAATCTGTCTGATCCAGCCACTTTAATAAATGTTTGGGTATAATTTTATCAATCAAAACCAGTTTTCTTTTAGGAATATAGACATGTATCAGAGCTGTTTATTTTATGGAGGAATGTAGTTAATAATAGAACTGGCACCCAATGTTATTTAATAGGCTCGGGATCTTTCTGTGTGGAGTTTGCATGTTCTCCCCGTGACTGCGTGGGTTCCCTCCGGGTACTCCGGCTTCCTCCCACCTCCAAAGACATGCACCTGGGGATAAGTTGATTGGCAACACTAAATTGGCCCTAGTGTGTGAATGTGAGTGTGAATGTTGTCTGTCTATCTGTGTTGGCCCTGCGATGTGGTGGCGACTTGTCCAGGGTGTACCCCGCCTTCCGCCCGATTGTAGCTGAGATAGGCTCCAGCGCCCCCCGCGACCCCAAAAGGAATAAGCGGTAGAAAATGGATGGATGGATGGATGATTTTAAATCGAGAATAGTTTTGAACCGATAATTGATTCTGAATCGAATCGTTACCCCCAAGAATCAAATCGAATTGAATCGTGTGGTGCCCAAAGATTCACAGCCCTTATTATATAACGTTGCATTGTATTGGGCCGCGTTGTATGGCACTGTGAGTGTACTTTGTTTCAATAAACCAAGTGCCAACGGCCTTGGACAATGGGTGTAATGGTGTAGTTTTATAGGTAAAAGTTTATCATGCAGAGGTTTGACTTACATCTGTAATTTGTTTTATATTACAATTTAGACAATGGAACGTTTATTACCGACATTTTATGACTACATAATAATGTTCCCATTTGTAATATTTGTACACTACTATACAATATGTTCACAAACACATGGTTCCAATGAGTTCTGTGCTAGGAAGAACGTGACAGAACCAAACCCAACCATTTCCCAACACACACAATCAATACATCAAAAGAGGGGGAGTGCACAACAGGAGAAAATGGAGAAAAAATCCATGTCATGCATTGAACTATAATAAAGCTTTTTTTTTTTTACCTGTTATAACCCAGTAGTTCCTGGTCGCTGTGGAAGTGTTCAGATTGTGGTATTCGAGGGCTGGAGTGGGAAGAAAAAACTGATTATTTAAGGTTTAGTTCATGCAATAGTTGAAAACACTAAAATAACAAAAACAACATATTTCATTTAACTGTGTGGCATGCAGGCCAAAGCTTTACTCAAATATTTAAATGTTTTACAAATTCAAATCTATAAATGACAATATTCTTGGAAGTTTAAGTCTGTATTAAATATCTCTACATAATCCAAACAAAAAATCAGAGTGACAGAAGGAAGTTTATTTGTTTTCCTGAACATGTTTGTTTTGCTTTTTTGTTTTATTACAGAGTAAGGTTAGGGGCAAAAGTTTTCTCCTTGAAAACATAAACTTTGAAATGTAATTATTAAGTTGATTTAGAATTTTGAAAAATATGTGTACTGTGAATATGGCTGACTTACTACTGGTAATGCGAACCATACTCCTGACTGAATGGGTCGTAGCAACGAACCCTGGTCCCTGTACTCCTGGAGCACCGCCCACAGGATACTGTGAGGGACACGATCAAATGAGAATGTGGCCTGGTTGAGTAAACTCCCATGCGCCCTCTAGTACTTTAGCGAGGGTATAAAGCTGGTCCCAAAACCGCAATGTGCCTCCTGAATCCGAGGCTTGATTAAGGGCCAGACTCTCCTCTCCAGCACTCTGGAATAGACTTTCCCCGGGAGGCTGAGGAGTGTGATCCCTCTATAATTGGAACAAATCCTATTGGTTCCCCTTTTTAAAAAGGTGGACCACCACCCCGGTCTGCTAAAACAGAGGTACCGCCCCAGACTTCCACGTTATGTTGAAGAGACGTGTCAGCCACGATAGACCTACAACATCCAGAGCCTTGAGGTATTCGGGGCAAATCTTGTCTTCTCCTGGGGCCTTGTCACTGTTCACAGTGGATGTTGGACTCTGGCAGGGCTGCCCTTGTTCATTATCTTTATGGACAGAATTTCTAAGCGCAGTCATGGTGTTTCCAGTTTGGTGGCCAGAGGATGACATATCTGCTTTTTGCAGATGATGTGGTCCTGTTGGTTTCACCAGGCTGGGACCTTCAGCATTCACTGGGGTGATGTGCAGCCGAGTGTGAAGCTGCTGGGATGAGGATCAGCACTTCCAAATCTGAGGCCATGTTTCTCAGTCAGAAAAGGGTGGACTGCACCCCCAGGGTTGGGAGTAAAGTTCTGCCTAAAGTGGGGGAGTATAAGTATCTTGGGGACTTGTTCACGAGTGAGGGAAGAATGGAACGCGAGATTGACAGATGGATCGGGTCAGTGTCTGTGGTGATGCAGTCACTGCACCAGTCTGTTGTGGTGAAGAAGGGAGCTAAGCCAGAAGGCGAAGCTCTCGATTAACCGGTCAGTCTACGTTTCTACCCTCACCTATGGTCACGAGCTTCGGGTAAAGAAAAGAAAAGGTCGCAAGTACAAGCGCCAGAAAATAGTTTCCTTTGCAGGATGTCTAGGATCACTCTCGAAGATAGGGTGAGGAGCTCACTCATCCGGGCGAGGCTCAGAATAGAGTCGCTGCTCAATCACGTCGAGAAGAGCCAGCTTAGGTGGCTCGGGCATCTACTACAGATGCCTTCTGGACGCTTCCCAGGTGAGGTGTATCGGACATCACCAGCCGGGAGGACACGGCTATGTCTCATAGCTGGCCTGGGAACGCCTGTGTCCCCCCGGTGGAACGAGAGGAGGTAGGCAGGGACAGGGACGTCTGGGCATCTCTGCTTGGACTTCTGCCCCTGCGACCCAGACTCCGATAAGCGGTGGAAAATGAATGAAAAGATGGATGGATGGGTGGATGGATGGATGGTGTATTCACAATTCACATTTTTGTTAAATATAATTATGATTTACTCTGGTAATTTCTGGAAGAAACTATTTTAGTTTTTCACTTTCATACGTTTTGATATTTTTGTGATGCTCAGGTCGCATGACAGCGATAAGTGGTCGTGTTCCCAAGATGCAGAAAACAGCAATAGGCAACTTTCAAAACAAAACAGAGTGCTGCTGGGAATTGCACCGAAGCATTGTGGAAGCTACACAAGACAAAACAAAACTGAACTATCTACAAAATTAAATTTTGCTGCTAAATTAAATTAGCTCAGTGGCCTTGTGGTTGGAGTGTCCGCCCTGAGATTGGTAGGTCATGAGTTCAAACCCCGGCCGAGTCATACCAAAGACTATAAAAATGGGACCCATTACCTCCCTGCTTGGCACTCAGCATCAAGGGTTGGAATTGGGGGTTAAATCACCAAAATGATTTCCGAGCGCGGCCACCCCTGCTGCTCACTGCTCCCCTCACCTCCCAGGGGGTGGAACAAGGGGATGGGTCAAATGCAGAGGATAATTACACCACACCTAGCGTGTGTGTGACTATCAGTGCATACTTTAACTTTAACTTTAAAATGTGGCGCGGAAAAACAGCATCCACAAACGACACGTGGCAATCGTGAGATGACACACTCAACTTAAATAGGCCTAATTGATGACACAAAACAGGTGCGGGGAACAGCGCTCGAAGGCAGGTGTCAAGCCGCTGAAGGGAAACACAAAAATGGAAGTACCGCCAAAATAAAAGCACAGGGCCACTAAAGCATTTAAACACAGGAAAACACTAACAAACCTAAAATAGGCACGATCTTGTGTACAGACGTGACAATTTGAGCTTCTGCTATTTTATTGAAATATTTTTATAGTTCCATTTCTTTACCTTTTCCGATTTTACTTGTTCACATTTTTTTCAGTTACAGACTTATGGTGGACTTTTCGTTCAATGTGGTGCATTAAGGACGCCTAAATGTAAGGAAGATCAATGAAATAAAACAACAAAAACATGCAAAAACTGTGGGTTTTCTGACAGTATATTATTTCAAACATATGAAATAATTGTGGCCGTGGTCCAGTGGTTGTTGACCTCTGGTGTGACCTACATAAAGTGTTGATTTGAATTGTTTTAGTTACTTTTAATTCATAAAAGTATGTCCCTACATCCACATTTTGCCAATATGTCATGATTCTACACCAATCTCAGTTGATGGCATGCCGCCCACGCTTTGAAAGAAAAAATATATGAACCTGAAAAAGAAGGATCGGAAACTGAACTATTAAAAAACTAAAATAGTCTGTGAAAAAAGAGCTCAAATATCTGAATATATGAAAAAATATATGGAAATATAAAAGGATCTATTTTAATAAGTTAAAGTACCAATGATTGTCACACACACACACTATGTGTGGCGAAATTATTCTCTGCATTTGACCCATCTCCCTGATCACCCCCTTGGAGGCGAGAGGAGCAGTGAGCAGCAGCAGTGGCCGCACCCGGGAATCATTTTTGGTGATTTAACCCCCAATTCCAACCCTTGATGCTGAGTGCCAAGCAGGGAGGAAATGGGTCACATTTTTATAGTCTTTTGTATGACTCGGCCGGGGTTTGAACTCACAATCTACCGATCTCGGGGGGACACTCTAACCACTAGGCCACTGAGTAGGTGAAAGGGTCTATTTAAAAAACCTAACCAAAAGTAGTCAAAGTTATATTCATCCTGGGAAAAAAAGAAGATAACGTGCTGTTATTTTCATTTTGATTACATTGATGTATTTTTCAAAATTCAACATCAAAACTGTATTTTTTCAGTTTCAATGTTTAAAGCACAATACGTTTGGACCTCATTTATAGCTCCATAGTTTGTTGCTCACTTTTTGTCTCTCCCACGGCATTCAGAAAAATGACATGCACATGTGTCATGGCAAATTATGCAAATTTGGCAATTTCGTCATCTACTTAAAGTAACATTGAATTTTAGGGGGTTAGCATTATGCTCATATTGCTTCATTATCATCTGCAAGTTTTATATTCATTATATACTTAATAAAAGTACACGGCCAAATAAGACGAGCTGTACATGTGAAGGGGATGTTTGGGCCTGTATGTTGTCGAGAGAATGCACAAACATACACTGATCTAATCCTTCCAAGCTAAAATTAGCTCATTCAAGGGGCACAAACAGCAGACTGCCTCTGGCATGATACGGATGATAGAAGCTGGGCAGCTGTTTGCCCTTTTAAAACTCGGAGATGGCATTAGGGGCTGGGCTGTGGACAACAGATCAAGTGGGGGGAAACAGACTTTGACTTATGTTTTATAGTATATACTATTTGAGCTATGTTCTGGTCCTCAGTATACAGTCACAGGTCACATACTGTATAAAAGAATAGATCATTAACATAACAATACAAATGTACAGTATGTATATTATTGTGGTTGTAGTGTATTGGCATTGTTGCAAAACAGTACTGTTCTAACAAATTTCAAAAGCCTATCCTGTCCGTACAAATGACATATATATATATATATATTCGAGGAGTCAGTTTCATCCCTACAAACCTGTTTCGCAGGTTTCCCTGCTCTTCAGGGGATTTTTGAAGAGCAGGGAAACCTGCGAAACAGGCTTGTAGGGATGAAATAGCCTCTGTATTTTTTCCTGACCTAATAAATATTCCGCTCTGCCCTGGTATTGAGCACTATATAACAGATAAACCACAGAAACTTCGACTATGTGTATATATGTATGTATATATGTGTATATATGTGTGTATATATATATATATATATATATATATATATATATATATATATATATATATATATATATATATAAATATATATAATTGAGCACTGCATAACGGATAAACCACAGAAACTTTGACTATGTGTGGATATATATATATATATATATATATATATATATATATATATATATATATATATATACAGCTACCATGCAACACCGTGACACTTGTGCTTGATTTTGATATGGATAACCATCCATCTATTTTCTACCGCTTGTCCCTTTCCGGGGTCGTGGTGGGGCCGGAGCCTATTCCAGCTGCATTCGGGCGGAAGGCAGGGATGGGCGGTATACAGGTATTACGAGTTAGACCTGTATAATTTAGAAAGAGATATGTATTTGAGACAATACCGCAATACCAGTGTGCACAATCCTTAATGTAATGACACGGAAGTCTCTCTGCTCATTGTTGTCTGCGCTGGGTGCTGTGTCCCTCCTCCTCCACGCACATCATCTGAAATGGTGTTTTGCTGCAGTGGCAATAGTGTCAGCTGCCACATAGCATCCTGCAGTAGACAGCTTGGTGTTCCTGTCCTAAATTTTTTAGGGAACAAGGCTCTCCTAAAATGTTGAGCTAAAAAAACACATATGATAAAGGTGAACTATTTTCAAGTTGCTACTGATGTTTGAAATGTCCTCCTAAACCCGGGACTTAATTTTATATTTTGTTCTTTCTTTTGTTTTTATTTGTTTTGTTTTGTTGTTGTTTTAAAGAAAATTGAACATTATCATTTAGAATAGAATAGAATGGAATAGAATAGAATAGAAAGTACTTTATTGATCCCTGGGGGAAATTCAGCACCACAATAAACAATAACTGTAGTAGCTATTTACTAATATATATATATATATATATATATACTGTATATATGTAGGGGTGTAAAAATAATCGGTACAAATCAATAACCGATTTTAACTTTAGAGATATGAATACATCGTTTGGCAAGTCGCTGGGTCTATCTATATATAGTATGGATCGGCCGATAGATGTCCGGTTGAAAAGTCATGAATCGGTTGCTTGTAGATCTACGATAAAATATGGCCGCTCTAATGCTGCGAGACTTCTGTGATGACGTAATACGAGAGTATCATTCTCGTTTGCGACTGATGACACAGCAACATGTCAGACAGCACCGAAAGAGTTTAAAAACAACGAACCCCCGAATATTAAATCTTAAGTGTGGTTAACGTTTGGATTTAAAAAAAAAAGAATGGTCCTTTGGATAAAAGTGGCATTGAGACACTCAAGCCGATGATGGGGGAGCTAGTGATGCTAATGCTAGCAGACCTACCAACTGATTTGAAAGACTTTCAGCCCCAACTTAGCCACTAGTATCAGTTTCTAATTGGGTCGGACATCCTGGACCGTGAAGATTCTGAACTAATCAAAGTGCTTCCGGTATTTTTTTCCCAGCTGATTGTCGTAATTTTGGCACGCTGTCACATTCGGTTCTGTTGCCGCTGCATACACGCAACAAATCAGCTTTGAATAATTACAAATAAGAAGCAACACCACACAAAAGTTTGTAACACAATAATTAATCCTCAAAAGTTTCAAGTGAACGCCACTTAAAGGGGAACTGCACTTTTTTTGGAATGTTGCCTATCGTTTAAAATCATTATGAAAGACTTGAAGAGAGTTATATATATATTTTTAATGCATATATATATATATATATATATATATATATATATATATATATATATATATATATATATATATACAGTTAGGTCCATAAATATTTGGACATTGACACAATTTTCAGTATTCCAGCACTGTACAACACCACAATAGATTTGAAATGAAACAATCAAGATCTGCTTTAAGTGCAGATTTTGAGCTTTAATTTGAGGGTATTTACATCCAAATCAGGTGAACGGTGTAGGAATTACAACCCATTTTATAAGTGCCTTCCACTTTTTAAGGGACCAAAAGTAATTGGACAAACTAATATAATCATAAATAAAATTGTCATTTTTTAATACTTTGTTGCAAATCCTTTGCAGTCAATGACAGCCTGAAGTGTGGAACCCATAGACATCACCAGACGCTGGGTTTGGTCCCTTGTGATGCTTTGCCAGGCCTCCGCTGCAGCTGTCTTCACTTCCTGCTTGTTCTTTGGGCATTTTCCCTTCAGTTTTGTCTTCAGCAAGTGAAATTCATGCTCAATTGGATTCAGGTCAGGTGATTGACCTGGCCATTGCAGGACATTCCACTTCTTTGCCTTAAAAAACTATTTGGTTGCTTTCGCAGTATGCTTGGGGTCATTGACCATCTGCATTGTGAAGCGCCGTCCAATGACTTTTGAAGCATTTGGCTGAATATGAGCAGATAATATTGCCCCAAACACTTCAGAATTCATTCTGCTGCTTTTGTCAGCTGTCACATCATCAATAAATATAAGAGATCAAGATCCACTGGCAGCCATGCATGCCACTACCACCACCATGCTTCACTGATGAGGTGGTATACTTTGGATCTTGAGCAGTTCCTTCCCTCCTCCATACTCTTCTCTTTCCATCATTCTGCTACAAGTTGATCTTGGTCTCATCTGTCCATAAGATGTTGTTCCAGAACTGCACAGGCTCTTTTAGATGTTTCTTGGCAAACTCTAATCTGGCCTTCCTGTTTTTGAGGCTCACCGATGGTTTACACCTTGTGATGAACCCTCTGTATTTCCTCTGGAGAAGTCGTCTCTTAATTGTTGACTTGGACACAGATACACCTACCTCCTGGAGACTTTTCTTCATCTGGCCAACTGTTGTGAAGGGCTTTTTCTTGACAAGGGAAAGGATTTTTCTGTCATCCACCACACTTGTTTTCCGTGGTCTTACAGGTCTTTTGGTGTTGCTGAGCTCAGCAGTGTGTTCTCTCTTTTTAAGAATGTACCAAACAGTTGATTTGGCCACATCTAATGTTTTTGCTATCTATCTGATGGCTTTGTTTTGATTTTTCAGCCTAATGATGGCTTGCTTCACTGATAGTGACAGCTCTTTGGACATCATATTAAGAGATGACCTCCCCAGATTCCAAATGAATATACCACACTTGAAATGACATCTAGGCCTTTTATCTGCTCTTTGTAAATGAAATAAATGGAAAAAAAACAAGGGAATAACACAAACGTGGCCATGGAACAGCTGAGTAGCCAATTGTCCAATTACTTTTGGTCCCTTAAAAAGTGGAAGGCACATATAAAATGTGTTGTAATTCCTACACCGTTCACCTGATTTGGATGTAAATACCCTCAAATTAAAGCTCAAAATCTGCACTTAAAGCACATCTTGATTGTTTCATTTCAAATCCATTGTGGTGTTGTACAGAGCTGGAATACTGAAAATTGTGTCAATGTCCAAATATTTATGGACCTAACTGTATATATGTATAGTGTGAACATAGCGTCAGTCAGCTATTTAGTGCATTTTGGACTCACCCTTGTTGTCAAGTGTTTTGTTTTTATGCTGTGCTTATCCCACACTTGAAAGGATGAACCAATGCTGAATTTGGCTTCTGGATTTCACTCAAAAGATCAGACCGTTGTTATTTATTTCCTTTTATTTTTCCTTTGGTTTACAACAATTTCTCCAAACAAAGAAACAGCTTTTTTTTTTCTTTTTAGTCTTTTTAGCAGTTTTTAGTAGTCTTTTTAGGTGAAAAAAACGGCTGTACGTTCAGCTTTTGGTTTTGGTACACATTCGGCACAACTCTGGGTTCACTGTAAGGAACTCAACTTTTTTTCCACCCTGCGCTGCGGTGGCGTCTTTTGTACTCCTTGATTTGACACAGCTGACTAATTACCGGGCTCGCGCACCAGCAGATGAGACGGGAGCGCGCCGCGCCATTCCTGCGGGTGAACGTATATAATAATAATAATAATAATAACTGGGATTTATATAGCGCTTTTCTAAGTACCCAAAGTCGCTTTACATGTAGAACCCATCAATCATTCACACCTGGTGGTGGTAAGCTACTTTCATAGCCACAGCTGCCCTGGGGTAGACTGACGGAAGCGTGGCTGCAATTTGCGCCAACGGCCCCTCCGACCACCACCTATCCTTCATCATTCAATTCACCGGTGTGAGTGGCACCGGGGGCAAAGGGTGAAGTGTCCCGCCCAAGGACACAACGGCAGCGATTTTTTATTTTTTTTTGGATGGTAAGATAGGTAGATCGGCTCTGATCATATAAGCCGACTGGCCGAACTAATGCCGAATTAAATACACCTTACCTGGGGTTGCCTAGGTGAATAGGGGTGCGGATGTGCTCTACGATAAAATACAATTTTATTAAGTGGGGTTTGCCGCCGCGGTTGCGAGCTCGCGCATCAGCTGACCAGACAGGTGTTTGCCACTACACTTGTCTTGAAGAAGAAACAACGTAATGCGCATAAACACAAAGCAGCCCTAAAGCCGAAGAAGATCCACCCTGCCATCGAAAATCTGACGCACGGAGTGTAAATCCACCACCATTAACACTATTAACCACCCAAAAGGACAGTAAGGCTGGAAAATGTGTGCAATAATTTGCTTTTTGCGACTTATGATTTGGTACACTGTGTAGCCCGGATATTAGGGTAACAACTTGTCTGCCAGGGCTGAAGAAGCCTTTCGAATGAAAGGTGAAACGTCTTCAACAAACAAGAAGAGTCCCTGCGATTCGCAACACTTGCTGAAAGTAAAACATGAATGTTAATGATTTGTGAGATTACGTACGCTCAGCAATAACCAATGGCGGGTAGAACAAGAAGTAGCCGACCAGCTCAGCAGTCAATTGGTTGAGGAGGCCACTGGAGATGGTTCCATTCAGTTCTGTGTCCTGATTCTTCACCACATACACAAGGGAAACTGATGGAGATCCCAGGTCCTGGGACACACTTTGGATCTAAAGATTGCAACACAAATTAAACAGGGTCATGGAATTGCTGATTCGCTTGTACAAGTGTGTGTCATTCAAATCTTCCTATTCATTATTCAGCTGCGTACATGAACAGGCTGCAATGGGCAAATGTTTAATATATACGTTTCTATAGAAGCGTGTCATGGTATCATAGAAAATGTCGATGGACATAAATAATGCATAACAGAGCCCCAGACACAGTATGACACTCTGAATGTTTCCCTTCGCCATAATAAAACCTGTGTACTGCTTGGCAAAAAGTGCAACTGAGTCACCACAGTTAAGTGGATGATACTAGAAACTCCCATCAGATGGCTCCATGCGTGTAAATATTTCAGAAGATGAATTATAAATGCCCCCTATATCTGCCACGGCCATTCCATGTGTATTCATGCCAACCAGAGGTATGATAGATGAAGGGGAGAGAGAGGGACAAAAAGCGGAGATCATGAAGGCGGAGAGATTGTTTTGGTTATCGGTCAATTGTAGGGCACATAAAGACACGCAATGTTCCAGTAAGGCACAATCACACAATGGATTAACAGAATTTTGGCTGGCTTCAACAAAACTATACTTTTAGCAAATATCGTATTTTTCGGACTGTAGGGCGCAACGGATTATAAAGCGCACTGCCGATGAGTGGTCTATTTTTTATCCTTTTTCATATATAAGATTATAGGGCGCATTAAAGGAGTCGTATTACTATAATTTTTTCTAAATGTAAAACACTTCCTTGTGGTCTACATAACATGTAAAGGTGGTTCTTTGGTCAAAATGTTGCATAGATGATGTTTTACAGATCATCTTCAAGCCGTTTTCTGACAGTCGCTTCCAAATGCGCCGTTTTGTGGGCGGTCTTATTTACGTGGCTCACCTTCGGCAGCGTCTTCTCCCCGTCATCTTTGTTGTAGCGGTGTAGCGTGCAAGGACGGGAGTGGAAGAAGTGTCAAAAGATGGAGCTAACTGTTTTAATGACATTCAGACTTTACTTCAATCAATAACGGAGCAGCATCTCCTCATTCGGAAACTACAAAACCCGTGAAAAAACTTAAAAAAATTAAAGTTTCTTGGGTGAATAATGTAAACTCACTACACCTTTTGTGGCAAGTTTACTGACAGATATAAGTAAGAACTTTACAGTACTTTATATTAGAAATGGCAACAGCGGAGAATGAATGCCACATAACAAGAAGATAGAGAAAAAGAAGAAGCTTATCGATGACGGTGTCGTCACGGACTACAAAGGCGGACGCACACAATTTTTTTAAGGATTTATGCAGATCCCAAATACAGATCAGCAGGTATCAGAAGGTAAGAAAAGTTGCTTTTTGCATAATATTGCGAAACAAAACGCCAGATAATATGTCTTACTTTATACATGCACCATAACAATACTCGTATTCAAACAGTACAGCCTACACTTATCTCTTGTGTTTGACTGCCATCTGCTGGTCACACTTATCATTACACCATGTACCAAATAAAATTGCTTCAAGGTGGGTAAGCTCAACCAAACTTATTCCTTACATTAGGCGCACCAGGTTATATGGCGCACTGTCGAGTTATGAGGAAAGTCCTTATTATTTCTTCAGTATACATTTTGGAGCAGATCTACTAAAGGTTTGCACATAATTAAAAGTGAAAAATTGATAGCGCACGTCATTTAGTGAAGTGAATTATATTTATATAGCGCTCTTTCTAGTGACTCAAAGCACTTTACATAGTGAAAGCCATTATCTAAGTTACATTTAAACCAGTGTGGGTGGTACTGGGAGCAGGTGGGTAAAGTGTCTTGCCCAAGGACACAACGACAGTGACTAGGATGTCGGAAGTAGGGATTGAACCCAGAACCCTCAATTTGCTGGCATGGCCGCTCTACCAACCGAGCCAAGATGCCCCATGCGTGTCTTGTTTTCATGTATTTAAAGAATAGGTGCTGATTATTAGCATTTAATAATTCATCAGTCATTTAGCACTCGTGACAAGATTTATTAGGCATACAATTGTTCTGCAGCTTCTGTTTTGAGTTTACATTTAACATATTTGACATGTGTGCGCAAACTGGCACAGTTACGCACAAATGGCTGTGAGAGTGGAAGACACAGACGAAGGTGAGAGAATACTCTAACTTGCGTGTATGTTTCAACTAGAGATATCCGATAATATCGGCAGTCCGATATTATCGACCAACAAATGCTTTAAAATGTAATATCGGAAATTATCGGTATCGGTTTCAAAAAGTAAAATGTATGACTTTTTAAAACGCCGCTGTACGGAGTGGTACACAGACGTACAGTAGGTAGAAGTACAGAGCGGCAATAAACCTTAACGGCACTGCCTTTGCATGCCGGACCAATCACATAATATCTGCAGCTTTTCACAGACACAAGTGAATGCATGCATACTTGGTCAACAGCCATACAGGTCACACTGAAGGTGGCCGTATAAACAACTTTAACACTGTTACAAATATGCGCCACACTGTGAACCCACATCAAACAAGAATGACAAACATTTCGGGAGAACATCCGCACCGTAACACAACATGAACACAACAGAACAAATACCTAGAAGCCCTTGCAGCACTAACTCTTCCGGGACGCTACAATATACCCCCCCCGCTACCCCCCCCCAACTCAACCTCCTCATGCTCTCTCAGGGAGAGCATGTCCCAAATTCCAAGCTGCTGTTTTGATGCATGTTAAAAAAAAATAATGCACTTTGTGACTTCAACAATAAACAAGGCAGTGCCATGTTGGCATTTTTTTCCATAACTTGAGTTGATTTATTTTGGAAAACCTTGTTACATTGTTTAATGCATCCAGCGGGGCATCACAACAAAATTAGGCATAATAATGTGTTAATTCCACGACTGTATATATCGGTATCGGTTGATATCGGAATCAGTAATTAAGAGATGGACAATATTGGAATATCGGCAAAAAAGCCATTATCGGACATCTCTAGTTTCAACATATTTGGACTGTCATGAATAAATAAATAGACATGTTTTCTTTTCAGCAATATCACATTATAATTTTATAACTGCTGGATGATTTACAGTAAGTGGCGGATTTTAAGAAAAATCCATTGATTCATTTTGGTGCCTGCAAGCGTTCATTTTTTGTTTTGTTTTTGCCGTTAAAGATTTGTTTTCATATAAGAAATGTATATCCTATTTTAAAAAATGTCTTGCAAAAAGGTATTTTCATGCATTTCTGGATTATTCCAGATGCACCATCACAACACAGGCACCTCCCAGAGCGCACCTTCGGGCAAGCTAAAAATAGGTTAAGTTGTCCAGATCATAGTTCTACAGTATATCGCCACGGAAGGGTGGTGTGTGCTGCATATTTCACAACATAACAAAACAGTACAGGTTGGACCGTTTCAGTGTATAATGTCATTAATGTGGAGCAGGTAGTATACACAAAATCCACATTAAAATAGGGTTTGCACTTGTTATTGATTGTGCACACAGTCTTAGTAGATCAACTGCAACACGCCCACTAGTACACACAATTTTATAGTTTGCACACGCTCTTTAGCACTTGTTATTTGGATCTTAGTGGATTAAGCCCTTTGTAGGTTGGCATTCACCCCTGACAATAGTCTCGACAAATCCATGTACAAACCTCCACGGTGAGCCTGCTGTAGGTCTCCAGCACTTTGTCCTGAGCCTCATCAAAGGCGCCCTCCAGTCTCTGCTCAAGCATCTGGACAAAACTGCAGGAGTAGATGTTGTCTGTCGGACCAACAAACCTCAACACTACAGAAGAGAGAAGAAATGATTTTGCAATAAGTATCATGAAACACTTTCTAATGTTATTGAAATCCCAACAATGTTCGTAATATGAACATGGTGTTTATGAAAGTGATAAAAATTTGTGCCCTGAACCAGCAGAAATGCAAACTCTTATTGCCATAAGAGGGACATGAATCCAAACACTAGTGATTAACGCAGAATACAGAAAGACGAAAAAACCTTCAACATCCTTCACTGGTTGTATAATCTGCAACACATATCAGACGCAAACAGGGTTGACCCAGATGCTAATCTTATGCAGATCGGGCTGCGCCTGATAAATTGGAATATTCTCTGTGTTAATGCTTTATGAGCTGAGCAAACCTGAAACTGCATTTATAGTTCACCCAAAAATTGACAGCAGAATATCCTTAGGTGATATTGGAGAGTGCTGTCAAACAAGTCATTTTCAAACAAATGAGAATATTCACTGAACCCTAAGGATTGTCCAACAGTTCACCCACTGTCATTTCAAAAATATGGGCTTTGTCAGCCTGAATCGAGGCTATGCTTGAAAATAAACCAGATGTTTTAATACTTTAGATCAAAGCTGTCAAACTGATTTTAGCTCAGGGGCCACATTGAGGTGGGCCGGACTGGTAAAATCATAGCATGATAACATAAAAACAAAGACAACTTCAGATTGTTGTCTTTGGCCAAAAATAGACCGAGCACATTCTGAAAATGTACAAATTACAAATAATCCTTGTGACAAAACATTTCAAATTCTGAGGGGAAAAAAAATGTGTGCGGTTTGAAAAACACAACAAACTTAGACTTAGTCTCAGTGTATCTACAAAGCCAATAAACATGAAGTCGCAGTCTATCTGGGATTGAACAAAATATAAATAACTTTGTCATGTCCAGGTATTAATCCTGTGCTAACTCGACAAACTACACACACGGAGGTAGAAACTGTTGAAGATTGTTGAGTTACACTCACTTTTCTCATTTTTGACAGAGACATTTAGGAGCAATGAGGGTGCCAGAGAACAATGCATTCGAAGCAGAAGACCTAAAACTGCAGGTTTTGCATTTCATTTGTTCGAGGGGAGGAGCCGCAGCCAATCCAATCCAATCCACTTTATTTATACAGCACATTTAAACAACAAAAATGTTTCCAAAGTGCTGCACAACAATATTAAAAACAATATTCAAATATTATCCTTAGCTCCACCAATGACTGAATAAAACCAAAAAATAAATAAACATAAAACCAATATAAAAACAATGTAAAAATTAAAGCTGCAAGCAGCGATGAACTGGACCGACTTTGACGGCACATAAAATCCAAACCAGAGCAGTAATTAAAACTCTTTGGTCAACTTTTAATCAGAAGGGTTCAATCTCTCTCCTGTGCTAGTTTGAAGCCGACGCGACAAACGCGCTCAGAGGAGATAATGTTTGAAAAAAGGTGACCAGTTTTTACAAAACTTTTGTTTTGAAGGGGGAATTGCAAACTTCCTGTTGATTTTTGCTGGGGGTTGTCAATGAATGAGTGAGACCTACAAATGTCATGTTTGGATCATGTTTTGTTTAAGTTATGGTCGTCCGCCACGCCAAGGTCGCTCACCTCGTCAGGTACAGCGGCGCTCTACGCGTCGCCGCCACCTGTCTTTGCCTCGGTGGATTTGGGGACACTTGGTCTGGCGACCCACCGCCATGTCCCCCTCCCGCCCTCCCATGACTCTTGATCCTGCTTTGTGTTTTGTTTTTTTGGACATCTAGTATCTGTCCTTAAGGGAGGGGCTCTGTCATGTCTGGATCATGTTTTGTTTAAGTTATGTTCTGTTTGGGTTTTGGACTCTTTTTAGTTCCTGCCTTTTCACTTCCTTGTCTTGTTTCCATGGCTACCCATTAGTTTCACCTGTTCCACGTTTGGACTCACACACCTGTCACCAATCATGTCACTGTTATTTAAAGCCTGTCTTTTTCTGTTGGTCGGCCTGGCGACATTCACTCTGTTTACCTCTGCGCACTTCATGCCATGTCAAGTAAGTTTTTTTCTATTCATGCCACAGTTAGCGACTTTTGTTCATGTCCATAGTTTTTTGCCCACGTGCAAGTCTTTTTGTTTCGTTAGTCAAGTTTGTACTTCCGCCTTGAGCGCGCTTTTTGTTCCTTTGTTAGTGTAAAATAAATGTCTTTACCTTCACGCCATGCCACATCCAGCTTTACTTACATCTCGGGAAAACAAACACACCTTAGTCCTAGTATTGACAACATAGAGGTTTTTGTTTCATGTCTCTAAGACATTCCTACTGGAAGTTACAGGCAGTTTTGTCTGAGTTTTCTTCCTAGGAGCAGTTGTGTCTGTGTTTTCTTCCTAGGGGGCGCTAGAGCGCAATTTTGAGTTTTGGGGTTGGGTTTTTTATTAGATTGCAATGTTTGCCAGTCCTGATGTGTGTGTCCAGTTTGGTGAGTTTTGAAGCATGTTAAGGGGGTCAAATTACAGTTCATAGAGGCAAAAGTGACTGTTTTTAGTAAACTTTTGTTTTGAAGGGGGAATTGCCAACTTCCTGTTGATTTTTGCTGAAGGATGTCAATGTATGAGTCAGACCTACATAGAGGTTTTTGTTTCATGTCTCTACGACATTCCTACCGGAGGTTACAAGCAGTTTTGTCTGTGTTTTTCCTAGGGGGCGCTAGAGCGCAATTTTGAGTTTTGGGGTTTGGTTTTTTTTATTAGATGGCAATTTTTGCCAGTCCTGATGTGTGTGTCAAATATGGTGAGTTTTGAAGCATGTTAAAGGGGGTCAAATTACAGCTCAAAGAGGCGGCGGAATAATAATAATAAAACCTTACAATTACAATAGGGTCCTCTGTCCCAAAGGGACATTGCGGTCCCTAATAAATATGATTAAAAACGATTTTAAAGGGTAAAACCAATTAAAACAGTATATAGAAATCAACATTTAAATAAAACACAGAGGACAACAGAGGACAGAGGACCACACAACTCACATAGTGTTAAAAGCCAAAGAATAAATGTGGGTCTTAAGACAAGACTTAAAACACTCCACTGTGGGAGCAGTTTCGAACATGGAGGCCACGCCTGTATATATATATATATATATATATATATATATATATATATATACGCTATATGCGCTTTAGTGTGTACCTCTTGCTTGGCCCCGGTATCAAGCGTTTGCTTGCCCAACAGAGTTGTTATTGTGACACCCAGTGGACACATTTAGAACAGCAGTTTCTTTCATTAAACAATTTCAGTTCAATTTTAAACTCAGCAAACTCATCTCGCGGGCCGCATAAAACCTGTTCGCGGGCCTGATCCGGCCCAAGGGCCATACGTTTGACACCTCTGCTTTAGATTGTATCACTTTTCTTTTTTGCTTTTTTTTTTAGATTAAACTGTATTGTATTCCGTTTCACAAACAGTATCACAACGGTATGTTATAAAAGTTCAGAGATGATGATAACTTAGTAAAATGTGTGTATTGTGCATCTTTTTTAAATACCAAGTTGCTCACTACCAACCTGATTATCACAAGGATTTCCAGTTTGATCCCTATCAAGACGCCATGATTCCATGTGGCATGTAATAATTTGTTTTCTTAAAAAGTTAACCAGTTAGACGGCCCAATTTCCCTTTGCTTTGCAATCATGGGCATTTGTATTGGATTTAGGGTATCAAAGAGAGAGCAGGAATGGATTGAGAAAATCCTGTTTTAGTCTTTGCTCTACTATTCCGCACTTTCTGAATCCCTTTGTACTCTCTGCCTCTGCCTCACAGTTTTCCTGCTTTTGCATTTCACGTGCGCAAGTAATGCTGTGCAATGAGGAAAATCCCACCTGTGTGCTAGTTCATTCTAAATATTTCAGTTTACAAAATTGTTTTAAAATATCAGTGCGCCCATAAACAAGATTCCCGAAGGTCCCCCTATCCAACCCTAAACCCAAACGATGCCACCCCCTTCCCTGCCACCACTAGTTTCTATACATACACGGTGTGTTAGTATGCACTAAAAACTCATTATTGCATGAATTTATAAAACACATGTAAACACTCTAAATCTAAATGTTTGACTATTTAAAGATGGGATCAACCAATCCAACATATCTGGGTAACACCCCTAAATAATCTGTATTTGTTAAATTCAATATAAGGTGGCCAGAATAGGAATTTAAACAATCATATAACCTATAACCTATGCACTTAAATATGATTATAAATATGTCACATTTTCCAGTACTTCAGAGTATAATTTAGAGATTAGTTTATACATGTATGATTATCATCAGTGGATAATATGAATAATAATAATAATAATTCAACATTATTATTATATTAGACTTAGACTTAGACAAACTTTATTGATCCACAAGGGAAATTGTTCTACCCAGTAGCTGAGTTACAAAGGATGGACAGTGTAAGGAACTTATATTCAATTGAATATAAGTTGAAAAGGATTTGCAAATCATTATATTGTTTTTATTTACGAATTACACAATGTGCCAACTTCACTGATTTTGGGTTTCGTACATACAGTATACTGTAAGTGTGTGCATGGCCTTGGTTCATACCTGTTTTTAGCTGGAAATGAATACTCGGGGTGGGCATCCAGGTTGCCACGGGAACCAGAACTGCCTTGACTAATGTGGTGTGCTGTCTGATGTCAGAGAGCAACTTATCAAAACCATACACGCTGAGTGCCTCCACAACATAAGAGGAAATGTAGACAGTTTTGACACCGGCCACATAGAAACCCAGCGTTACGTTGAATGGGCCACAGTCCTCACGTTCCACCTGTGTGAGAGAGAGAGAGAGAGAGAGAGAGAGTTTGTTACAATTTAAATGCTGATCCAAAACTCAGCAAATACTTATTTCCTCTGTGCAGAATAGCAAATTAAAAAATATAACATTATGTGGTATTTGAGCTCAGTAGCAGATGAATCAATAACACAACACGTGTTATTAAAGGCCTACTGAAACCCACTACTACCGACCACACAGTCTGATAGTTTATACATCAACGATGAAATCTTAACATTGCAACACATGCCAATACGGCCGGGTTTGCTTACTAAAGTGCAATTTTAAATTCCGCGTGAAATATCCTGCTGAAAACGTTTCGGTATGATGACGTCAGCGCGTGACGTCACGGATTGTAGAGGACATTTTGGGACAGCATGGTGGCCAGCTATTAAGTCGTCTGTTTTCATCGCAAAATTCCACAGTATTCTGGACATCTGTGTTGGTGAATCTTTTGCAATTTGTTTAATGAACAATGGAGACAGCAAAGAAGAAAGCTGTAGGTGGGAAGCGGTGTATTGCGGCAGGTGTTGTGCCGGATAACGCACCCTCGCCGTAGAATGCACCCCTTGACTGTTGTGCCGGATAACACAGCCGGTGTTTCATTGTTTACATTCCCGGAAGATGACAGTCAAGCTTTACCATTGGCCTGTGGAGAACTGGGACAACAGAGACTCTTACCAGGAGGACTTTGAGTTGGATGCGCAGACGCGGTACCGTGAGTACACATGCAGCTGCGGCTTCCAAACATTTGATCGCTTGCCCGTACGTGCGTGCCGCTATGTGCATGTCACGTACGTAACTTTGGGGACTTTGGGGAAATATATGTGCTGTATGAACTTTGGGGAGGTGAACGGTACTTTGGGCTGTGGGATTGAGTGTGTTGTGCAGGTGTTTGAGTTGTATCGGCGGGTTATATGGACGGGAAGGGGGAGGTGTTTGTTATGCGGGATTAATTTGTGGCATATTAAATATAAGCCTGATTGTGTTGTGGCTAATAGAGTATATAAATGTCTTGTGTTTATTTACTGTTTTAGTCATTCCCAGCTGAATATCAGGTCCCACCCGCCTCTCACAGCATCTTCCCTATCTGAATCGCTCCCACTGCCCTCTAGTCCTTCACTCTCACTTTCCTCATCCACGAATCTTTCATCCTCGCTCAAATTAATGGGGGAATCGTCGCTTTCTCGGTCTGAATCGCTCTCGCTGCTGGTGGCCATGATTGTAAACAATGTGCGGATGTGAGGAGCTCCACAACCTGTGACGTCACGCTACTCGTCTGCTACTTCCGGTACAGGCAAGCCTTTTTTATCAGCGACCAAAAGTTGCAAACTTTATCGTCAATGTTCTCTACTAAATCCTTTCAGCAAAAATATGGCAATATCGCGAAATGATCAAGTATGACACATAGAATGGACCTGTTATCCCCGTTTAAATAAGAAAATCACATTTCAGTAAGCCTTTAACTTAAAGGGGTACACTGCAAAAACTGAAATCTAAGTAAGATTAAATATCTCAAATAAGGGTGATCTTTGCTTATTTTCTGTCTGATAAGATCATTCTTCTCACTAAGCAGATTTTATGTTAGAGTGTTTTACTTGTTTTAAGGGTTTTAATCCTAAATGATCTCAGTAAGATATTACAGCTTGTTGCTGAGATTGTATGACCTATATTGAGTAAAACATGCTTGAAACTAGAATATCAACTGATGCAAAGCTGTGTCATCAACACTCACGAGTATAAAACTACTTTTTTAAAGTAATAATTTCTTACTACAAGCATGAAAAAAAAATCATGATGCCGAGCATATATCATTATGTCAAGATAATGGCACTAGCATCTACTTATTTAAAAATATTTTTCAACATATTGAGCAAAAAGGTCTAATTTTTTTTTCCTACCAAGAAACGTGCACTTGTTATTAGTGAAAATATACTTATTTTAAGATATTTTTGGGTTCATTGAGGTTAGCTAATTTTACTTGTTTTGGAAAGTCTTGACAAGCCAAATGTTCTTGTTCTATTGGCAGATAATTTTGCTTAGTTCAAATAAAATACGCCTAATTTTTTTTATTTTTTCTCTTGTTTTTGAACACTGATTTTTTGCAGACATTTAGTAGGCACATCAATTTTTAGGTTTTGTAGAGAAAAGCCAATATGAACAATTGTTATAGTCCAGCCTGACCCCCGCTTGGCTGAATGACAAATTAGTTGCTGCTTAGTGCAATCAATGTGGAAAAAGTTCTCGGTATTAAATATGTCACATTGCTGTTTTTCTCCTTCATGCTTTTCCTGGCCACCCTTCTCCCACTCTGTTCTCTCTTTCTCTCTCGCGCGCCCCCGTTGTCATGGCAACCCAGGAAGGCTGCCAGGCTTGAGCACACCTGGCACTAATCACCACTTATAGTGATTGCACACACCTGTCCTTTGCTGGTTCTTGCCTTCATTTCCTCCGTGAGTGCAGACCAACGGCGACCTCCTTCCCGCCAAGTCTTGAGCAAGAATTTTCTCTGTGCTCTCTCATTTGTTTTTGTCCTCAGCCTTTTTGCCCGACTTCCTACGGCCAATTTATTTTGCACTTTGTTCCCTTTGTTTGTTTGTTTTTTGTGGCAAATCAAACAAAGCACCGATATGATTCAGTTTAAGAGACTGTTTAAACTACAAGTGTTCACAAAGTACACAGAACAATAAGTATGATGAACATCTTCAACCCCCTTTTTCTTATTTTATTATGTATATATATATATTTATGTATTTAATATTTGTTTACGTACTATGGTATACTATTTATTATGTATTTATTAACTATTCTGTTACAGAGAACAAGGAAATGGGATACAATTACGATGGAGTGAAAAGGGGTAGGATTAAATAACATCTGCTTCTTCCTACTCCTTTTCGGACGTGCTGTAAATGAAACAACAGGAAATATGTGATGCATTACATTGTATCGTATGCATGTTGGAAATAAACTGAACTGAACGGGTTCCTCCACCCAGTGCCATTGTTTTTTGTTCCTGGCCTTCATTGAATAATTAAATTAATTTTTGAACGGTTATGTCTTCCTGTCTGTCTGGGTTCCAAACTTTGCTTAACGTGACAAAATTATCGGTAAAAATACATATCGGACACAGTCACAGCTGAGTGGCAGGGAACATTTCCACCGTCTTCATTTCTCATGCATTATTTCCAAAGGAAATTAGTCAATAATTGATCAATCCCTGTCTGACACATTTTACAACTGATTTTCTCACCTCACTTTACTAAAAAGCAACTCGTTTTTAAAAGCTATCGAATACAATATAGCTAACAATAATAATACATTTAATTTAGAGAAGTCCGATAATGGCTTTTTTGCCGATATCCGATATTCAGATATTGTCCAACTCTTAATTACCGATTCCGATATCAACCGATACTGATATACAGTTGTGGAATTAACACATTATTATGCCTAATTTTGTTGTGATGCCTCGCTGGATGCATTAAACAATGAAACAATGTTTTCCAAAATAAATCAACTCAAGTTAGGGAAAAAAAAATAGCGGGGGGTGTATATTGTAGCGTCCCGGAAGAGATAGTGCTGCAAGGGGTTCCGGGTATTTGTTCTGTTGTGTTTATGTTGTGTTACGGTGCGGATATTCTCCCGAAATGTGTTTGGCATTCTTGTTTGGTGTGGGTTCACAGTGTGGCGCATATTTGTAACAGTGTTAAAGTTGTTTATACGGCCACCCTCAGTGTTACCTGTATGGCTGTTGACCAAGTATGCTGCATTCACTTGTGTGTGTGAAAAGTCGTAGATTGGGTCGGCACACAAAGTCAATGCCTTTAAGGTTTATTGGTGCTCTGAACTTCTCCCTACGTCCGTGTACCACTCCGTACAGCGGCGTTTTAAAGAGTCATTATTTTTACTTTTTGAAACCGATACCGATAATTTCCGATACTACATTTTAAAGCATTTATCGGACATCTCTAATTTAATTGCAATTAATTTTACATACAAGAGAAATCTCAAAGGGCTACAGGAGCAACAAATACATTCCCAGTTTTAAGTTTTAAATAAATAAAAAATAGAGCATAAATAATAGGTAAAAAATCATATGTTTTACATTGTTTCATGCCATCTCTCGGAAGCAATGTTCTTTTTTTTTTTTGGTTCCTCAATAAATCAATCAATCAATCAAAGTTTATTTATATAGCCCTAAATCACGAGTGTCTCAAAGGGCTGCACAAGCCACAACGACACATCAGGGCAAGAAAAACGTCAACCCAATGGGATACAATGAGAAACCTTTGAGGGGACCGCAGATGTAGATAACAATTCAAAGTAATTTTAATAATGTACTGGTCAATTTTGAACACACATGCCTGCATACCGCGTGTGCTTATTTAAAAATCATTATTGCCGCTGCAGATCCTTGACTTGTTGGTATTGGCCGAGAGTTCCAGACTCTTTACGACTATTGATTATGTATTGACTTGTTGAATAGTCAATGTTCATGTGCGTGACAGACTGACCTGTGCATAAGCAGTGGAGTCATTCAGCGCTCTCTGCAGTGCATGACTCAATCCTTTAGCCAGATTCTGTTTCAGGACCAGATCAAGTCGGTTCTTTCTGATCTCAACAGACAGAACTGTGGAGAGAAATACACATGGAACATGCTGTCATTGCATCATTTGTAATGGACTGTTTGTTTGTTACATTAAGTTCTAATGCTCTTTTGATGAGGAGGTAAAAAAAACATTCATTTTAGAACAGACCCCTTTTTGCACTCTTCATCATCTTTTTAATTGTTTCACACGCTGGGAAAATCTGTCCTTGCTTTAAGCACATGTTTTTGATTAATCTGAGTGCATGTAATTATACCCTGGTCCCATAATAGGTACGCTGAGTCTGAGCTGTGGAAATGGCACGGTACCTGTTCATCACGACTTCATTATCATTTTTATAATAGAGTGCACTGCAAAAACTGAAATCTAAGTAAGATTAAATATCTCAAATACGGGTGGTATTTGCTTATTTTCTGTCTGATAAGATCATTCTTCTCACTAAGCAGATTTGATGTTAGAGTGTTTTACTTGTTTTAAGGGTTTTGGTCCTAAATGATCTCAGTAAGATATTACAGCTTGTTGCTGAGATGTTATGACCTATATTGAGTAAAACATGCTTGAAACTAGAATATCAAGTGTTGCAAAGTTGTGTCATCAACACTCACAAGTATAAAACTACTTTTTTAAAGTAATAATTTCTTACTTCAAGCATGAAAAAAAATCATGATTTTGACACGAATGTGTCTCATAAATAAAACAGATGACAGCCAAATGGACTTTCCTGTTTTATTTTCAATGAAACAATAGAAAATACGTACTCATATAGTAGTACAGTTGGTACAGTACAGTAAACTGACAGTTAATATTTAAACATTTAAGATGTGACATTTCTAACTATTTTGAACAGAAACAGTTCATGCACATTTAGATAAATTCTTCAAAATTACAATAAAACAAAACATGCTGTATATATGCGCACTAATTGACTGAAAGAGCACGCACTTGGCGCGATGATGTCATGTTATCGATGGAAAAATGCATTTTTAGACAATATGATTTGCCTGAGCGGCAAGGAGAACCCGAGAGTAACAAGCGGTTGCCTTGTTGCCTTTCCATTAAGAACAATAAACTCGTTTTTAGTGTAGGTTTGCTGGTTTCAAGAAATGCAATGCCGAGCGCTTATCATTATGTCAAGATAATGGCACTAGCATTTATTTAATTCAAGATTATTTTTCAACATATTGAGAAAAAAGGTCTCTTTTTTTTTCTACCAAGAAAAGTGCACTTGTTATTAGTGAGAATATACTTATTTTAAGGTATTTTTGGGTTCATTGAGGTTAGCTAATTTTACTTGTTTTGGAAAATCTTGACAAGCCGAATTTTTTTGTTCTATTGGCAAATAATTTTGCTTAGTTCAAATAAAATACCCCTCATTTTTTTTTTTTTTTTCTTGTTTTTGAACACTGACTTTTTGCAGTGTGCATGGTAAAAGCAAGGCTGTAAAGTAGATAATAATCATACCAACACAAGAATAAAGTTGTCCCAGGCTACATCGTGCTTCAAATCTTGAGGCTTCACTACATCTATGTTTAAGTATATTCTACAAGTTTATGCTAACTAAGACTGCTGTCAGCTATCAACATGTCAAAGTGGGGATGAACTCTCTTCATTTAGGTTGCACTTCATCTTCGACGTCAGTACCAGAGCTATGTGGAATGACAGTGCAGCACACGCATTGCTAATAAGCAGCGTTGGTCATCTTACTTAAAAATAGCAATTAGTTACAGTTACAAATGACTCCTCCCAAAAAAGTAATTGAGTTTGTAACTCCGTTATGTCATTGTTATTAGTTACCTAGCAAAGTACCTCTGATGTTATTTTTCATGTTCTACACGCTATTACGTTCTAGAACATCTTTACTGTCAAATATGTTGATATTAACTGATTGAAGAATAAAAACACTATATACAGTATTTTAGAACATTTGAGATTTACCTTCACTCAGTAGATTGCAGTGTGTCATATATGCATTGAAATAAATGTGTATAAAAAAGTAAATATTCCGTAAAGTAATAATATTACATTTAAAAAAAATGGCCTTTGAAGTAGTGCAATTGTGTAAGTGTATACCGAATGTGTGTGTGTGTGTGCACAGAACAGGCCAAAAGTTTGGACACACCTTTTCCTCATTCAATGCATTTTCTTTATTTTCAAGACTATTTACATTGTAGATTGTCACTGAAGGCACCAAAACTATGAATGAACACATGTGGAGATATGTACTTAACAAAAAAAAAGGTGAAATAACTGAAAACAAGTTTTTATATTCTAGTTTCTTCAAAATAGCCACCATTTGCTCTGATTACAGCTTTGCACACTCTTAGCATTCTCTCGATAAGCTTCAAGCACACCTGTGAAGTGAAAACTATTTCAGGTGACTACCTCTTGAAGCATGGAGAGAATACCAAGGATGTGCAAAGCAGTAATCAGAACAAAGGGTGGCTATTTTGAAGAAACTAGAATGCTGCTGAGATAGACCCTAGCACCCCCTGAGTTTGAGTTTATTTCAAACATGCAATCATACAACATGATACATCACAATCTCCAGTTTCTCTTTTCAACATGTTCGAAAAGGAGTAGGAAGAAGCAGAGCTTATTCAATCCTACCCCTTTTCTTTTACATAACAGTTGCTAAAACTTTTGTTCACTTCCTGTTCTCAATTTATTCACAATATACTCCATAAGCAATCACAATAAAAATAAGTAAATAAATAATAATTGGTGAAGTAAGTTACATTTCATATGTTGAGATAAGTAAGATTATTTTGTGAGTGAAAGAATGAAAGAATGGATGAGTTAAATAAATTCAGAATGTTTATGTTTATGTTTAGGGACGGCGTGGCGCAGTGGAAGAATGGCCGTGCGCGACCCGAGGGTCCCTGGTTCAATCCCCACCTAGTACCACCCTCGTCATGTCCGTTGTGTCCTGAGCAAGACACTTCACCCTTGCTCCTGATGGGTGCTGGTTAGCGCCTTGCATGGCAGCTCCCTCCATCAGTGTGTGAATGTGTGTGTGAATGGGTAAATGTGGAAGTAGTGTCAAAGCGCTTTGAGTACCTTGAAGGTAGAAAAGTGCTATACAAGTACAACCCATTTATCATGGTTCTTCTTCTTTATACTTTGTAAACACTTTAAGTTTGAAGAGTTTCTTGAAGTGGATCATATTAGTACATTGTTTGATTGCTTTGCTTAATCCATTCCATAATTTAATTCCACATACTGATATACTGAAGGTCTTAAGTGTTGTACGTGCATACAAATGTTTTAAATTACATTTCTCTCTAAGATTATATTTCTCCTCTTTTTTTGAGAAGAATTGTTGTATATTCTTGGGTAGCAGGTTATAGTTTGCTTTGTGTATAATTTTAGCTGTTTGCAAATTCACTATGCCCTGAAACCCCACAAGGGACAAGCGGTAGAAAATGGATGGATGGATAGAATATAAAACATGTTTTCAGTTATTTCACCTTTTTTTTTGTTAAATACATAACTCCACATGTGTTCATTCATAGTTTTGATGCCTTCAGTGACAATCTACAATGTAAATAGTCATGAAAATAAAGAAAACACATTGAATGAGAAAGGGTATCCAAACATTTGGCGTGTACTGTATGTATGCATGTATGCATGCATATATAATATATATATATATATATATATATATATATATATATATATATATATATATATATATATATATATATATATATATATATATATGAGAGAGAGAGCTGTCAGAGTTAACACGTGATTAATCCACAAAAAAACTGCATTAACAATGTACACACTTGGATTAATTTAGCAATTTATTTAGGCGAAAAGCTCTTTCACGGAGCAGTGATCAGATCAATGCAAACGTCAGTACATGAAGAGCCTTCAAGGTTATCAGTGAGTAGCGTATATTTCGGAGTATAAGTCGCACCGGAGTATAAGTCGCACCTGCCAAAAATGCATAATAAAGAAGGAAAACAACATATATAAATCGCACTGGACTATGAAACTATGAAAAAAACTGCGATTTATAGTCCGAAAATTACGGTACTGTAATTTACAGTAGAACAAGCTGAAGGCTACTGTGTTGGGTGAAACGAGTGTAAAGCCTGTAGTTGTGTTTAAGATTAGAAGGTTGTCAACAGTTTATACTCGATATATACCATTTCTTAATAATAATCCTACTTATTTATCGTACCAATTAATCACAATAAAGTGTCCTCAAAAAATGTATAATTCAGTTGTATGACTTTGATGAATTCACATCAAATATGACTTAAATCACTTAAATCATTGCTATTATTATTATTGACACCACAGTTTAAAAGTCACTTACCTGTTTTGACCCAGTACTTCTCCGTGACGTTGCACGGTAAAGGACTTTCTTCTGTGAAGGTGCTGCTTGAGTGTTGTGTGGTCGTAGTCATTGGTGGTACAGTTTGAACGGGGACAAACAGGGTGGTAGGAGGTACCGTTTTGGATGTAGTAGCTGCTATGGTCGTAGTGGTGGTGGTGGTTGTGGGTACTGGTGTAGTAGTTGCAAAGGTGGTAGTAGTAGTTATAGGAACGGGGGTGGTTGTGGAGGATGGGGCAAGTGTGGTTGTACTGGTTGGAGGTGCTGTAGTAGTAGGTGTAGTAGTAGTAATAATAGTACTAGTACTAGTAGTAGTAATGGAGGTGGTTGCAGGTTGAGTTCCAGCTGCTGTGATTAGTTTGAGGTTTGGTGATGGCTGAGTGTTTACAGCAGCTGTGCTATTTGGGGAGACTGTAACAGTAATACTTGTGGTCAGCGCTGGCGTTGTCAAAGCAGAGGTGCTCACAGAAGAATTGGTCATCGAGGGTTTCATTGTTGTCAGCGTCACCACCTGCAGGGAGTCGTCAGTCTCACTGTTCAAGCTTGCGGTGCTCGGAGCAGCAGTGGACATCAGCGGTGGAATCGCACTGGGAATAATGTTTGTCGGAAAAGAGTGTGTGGATGCTGTGGTGGACGGCGTGTCCGTGGTAGTTTGTGTGGTAGTTGTAATCTGAGAGGAAGTTCTGGTGCGTACGGGCACCGTGGTATTCCATTGATGAGTGGAGAAAGGGCTGGTGACATTGTCAGGAAGTGTGATGTCATGGTCGCCCACGGTGGACAAGAGGGACTCTGGAACGGTAGGGAGATCCCAGGCTGGAAGGCTGCTTGCAGACTCGTTGGTATACTGGACAGCATCTGCATCAAATGAAAGAAATTATTTAATTTAATTCTAATTCTTAAAGTTAAAGTACCACTGATAGGCGCACACACTAGGTGTGGTGAAATTACACTCTGCATTTGACCCATGCCCTTTTCCCACCCCCTGGGAGGTGAGGGAAACAGTGAGCAGCAGCGGTGGCAAAGCTCGGGAATCATTTAGGTGATTTAACCCCCAATTCCAAGCCTTGATGCTGAGTGCCAAGCAGGGAGGTAATGGGTCCCATTTTTATCATACCTGCCAACCTTGAGACATATATATATATATATATATATATATATATATATATATATATATATATATATATATATATATATATATATATATATATATATATATATATATATATATATATAAAATATATATATATATATATATATATATATAAATATATATATATATATATATATATATATATATATATAAATAAAATAAATACTTGAATTTCAGTGTTCATTTATTTACACATAACACTCATCTACTCATTGTTGAGTTAAGGGTTGAATTGTTCTATTCTCTGTCACTATTTTTCTAACCATGCTGAAGTGCCTCTCTGATGATGCATTGCTGTGTGGCACGCACAAAAGTGCTTTCATCAAATGCACTGGAGTCTGGAATCTTCCATCTCTCCCTAGCATGGCCCAAAACCGGTCAAGCTTTGCTTCCTGAGGAAGATCTTCACTGCCAAGCACTTGGTAGTCCACTACTTCTTCCCGGAGGCTATCCAGGTCCAATCGCAGCTGCGGCTTGGAACCTACAAGCGTATTTCTTCATCTTACTCGTCGTCGGCGTCGCCACGGCTGTATCTTCCTCGTTCTTCTGCTTCGTCTCCTTGTTGTGTGCGCAGTTGTGCACTGCACTCTCTAAAAGCCCTAGATGTTATTGTCACATATGCATGTACAGTAGATGGCAGTATTGCCCTGTTTAAGAGTGTCACAACATTGCTGTTTACGGTAGACGAACTGCTTTACGGTAGACGAAAACGTGACTGCTGTTGTTGTGTGTTGTTACCGCGCTGGATGTTAATGAAACTGCCTAACAATAAACCCACATAAGAGACCAAGAACTCGCCCTCGATCATTCTACAGTTATAACGTGATTGGGCAGGCACGCTGTTTATATTGTGGGAAAGCGGACGTGAAAACAGGCTGTCCTTACTCAGGTCCGCATGGAGCTGGAGGGGGCGTGGCCTCCAGCCCCGCCTGATTTTCGGGAGAAAATTTGTCCCGGGAGGTTTTCGGGAGAGGCGCTGAATTTTGGGAGTCTCCCGGAAAATCTGGGAGGGTTGGCAAGTATGCATTTTTATAGTCTTTGGTATGACTCGACTCGGTTTGAACTCACGATCTACCGATCTCAGGGCGGGCACTCTAACCACAAGGCCACTGAGCAGGCTTAATACCGGTAAATTCCATGTGACACTAACACCAATACTAAAAAAACACATATACCAAAAATAATAGCTTGATTCCCAAGCCATGATAAATGCTGATAATATATTGAAAGCTATCGTTAATAGGGATGATTTTGGCCTCCTATCACAATCGGATTCTTTTAGCCTCAAATCCTATCCGATTCCGAGACCAAAGTCCCGAGATTATCGAACTGAAAATGTTTAATAGCAAACAAAGTAAACACAATAACTTATTCATATAAATCTTATCTTATTACATTTAGATTTCGCTAGGATTGTCGTAAATCAGATGCATTATATTTGTGGTACAAATATAACTAGCAATTTTTTTTAACAAAATAAAGTGTCGAGTGCACAATAACTAAACAATAACAAAAATGTATCTTATTTTGTATTGATAAAAACAAGGGAAAAAAATTATCACAATCACATTAATCACATTAGTATTGTTTATATTATAGCGGTTGCTTTAAGGACATAATTCACCACACCTTTTTACTTGACTTTGTCGTCATTATTCACTGTCATTGTTTTATTGTGCACATAACAATGTTGTTCTTGTTTAGCATTCAAATACAGCATGCAGTTAAGAGTGAGTAATTCGGTGCGGCCCCTTTAAGTGACCGTCAGGAGATTTACCCAAAGGTGGGGGTTTGTTGTGACCGCCATTTTGAGTCTCTTTGATTTAAGCAGTCATTCAGTCTCGTTTTTGATGGAATAAACGGCGCACACGTTTTTGTGTTGTCTTGTTTACGCGTTACAAGCGCAGCAATATACTGATACTATACTAGGTATCGGTAGTATCGACATCTGGATCGATCAGTTATCTTCTTGTGTCGTCCTGCTTGGTGTGTGTAACATGCTGAGACCTTCTTTTTCCTCGAGTCCTTATGATACTTGGAAGAAACGTAGTTTATTTTCCACCATGCTGGTAAGGATTAGTATCCTAGAAGAGGCTTCACACTGTGAATTGTCACGACTTGGTCCTTGGGGTTGGTTTTTCCGGAAGGCAACGGAAAGTTGGCTCGGGCGAGACGGGAATGTGAGTACATGATTTTATTTAATATTAACCAAAAAGAACAAACGAAAGGCACACACAATGGCGGAGGTAAAAAACTTGGCTAATGAAAACAAAACTTGCACAAAGGCAGAAACTGTGAACAATGAAACAAAAACTTACTTGGCATGGGACTGTGAACATGGCATTATGTAGAGTGTCGATAAAGAGTGATGTTGCCAGACTGACCAACAAAAAATGAAAAGCTTAAATAACACAGACATGATTAACAACAGGTGCGTGACTCAAAACGTGAAACAGGTGCGTGACATGACAGCTGATAAGTAATGGGTTGCTATGGAAACAAAACAAGGGAGTGAACAACCAGGAACTAAGAAAGTGTCCAAAAAACAAACAGCACATGGCCAAACAAAAACATGATCAACACAGACATAAGAACATGATCAACACAGACATGACATGAATAGACAATGCGTTTGTTGCAGCTTGCTCATAAACCCTCCTTAAATTCAAGCAACTCCAGCATATGGGTAACAAGAAATATAGAAATGTAATTGTGTCTCCCTGAGCAAGCATCCCTTTTGAAGGAATCTTTAACATGAGTACAATCTTTCTCCATGTAAACACTGGGAAACAGCTGTGCTAAAATTGGCCCCGGACACCCCTTTTAAAGGGGTCTGTGGAGAGGCGGGGCCGGCAGTCCGACAGCGAGGCAGGGCACACCGGAGCCCGTTCCAAGACGGCAAGCGAGCAGCGAGGCGGGGCCCGCCGGGTTCGACGCCGCAAATGAGATCAGGTGCGTGTATCTCGCACCTGGGCACAATTGAGTACTCCCCTCTCAGTGTGTAAAAGAGTGGCAGCCAAGAACGACGGGGCAGAAGGAGTTGGAGAGCGAACAGCAAAACATGCAGCGCGGAAGATAGCGAGAGGCAGACACAGACGACGCGGCAGAGCTCAAAAGCAACCCGCAAGAGACTTTTTCTTATTGAAAGATAAAGAAGTCTACACCTGCTCGCAGGATGTCTGTGCTTGGTGGTCCTTGGAACCCACACGACGGCTTGAGACTGTCATAGGGTCATATTATGATTTTATTTTTATAAATATCCATTTAAAACACTCCTTGTGGTCTGCATACTGTTACATGTAATGCTGGTGCATGCATTTTGTTCTACAGACCATCTGCAAGTCAGTTTCTGACAGTCTCTTCAGAATGTGTCGTTGTGTGGGCGGTCTTGTTTACGTGCCAAAGTCCTCTTCCAAGCCAAGACCCCTTTGCCTGCGTCCCCATCCAGTCAGCCATGTTGTAGTTTTAAGTGATTTTACATCGAGTTTACTGACAGATGTAAATTAGAACTAGTGTTGTCCCGATCCCAATGTTTTGGTACCGGTACCAAAATGTATTTCGATACTTTTCGGGACCACACAAAATTGCATGATTGGGTTTATTTTAATTTAAAAAATCTTACGGTACATTAAACATATGTTGCTTATTGCAATCAAAGAACAATGGTGTCCTTAAATAAAATAATGAACATACGAGACAACTTGTATTTTAATTTAGCTGCTGACATATGCAGTAACATATTGTGTCTTTTATCATTCTATTATTTTGTCAAAATTATTAAAGGGGAACATTATCACAATTTCAGAAGGGTTAAAACCATTAAAAATCAGTTCCCAGTGGCTTATTTTATTTTTCGAAGTTTTTTTCAAAATTTTACCCATCATGCAATATCCCTAAAAAAAGCTTCAAAGTGCCTGATTTTAACCATCGTTATATACACCCGTCCATTTTCCTGTGACGTCACACAGTGATGCCAATACAAACAAACATGGCGGATAGAACAGCAAGTTATAGCGACATTAGCTCGGATTCAGACTCGGATTTCAGCGGCTTAACACTGTCTGATAAGATAATTACTAACAACTATGAACTAGGTTTACAGCATATGAAATACATTTAGCAACAACATGCACTTTGAGAGTGCAGACAGCCCATTTCAGGCGCGCTAAGAACATACATTTTTCCACGATTTCAGCACTCAGGTTAACCATACCTAAATAGACACAAAATACTGCATTACACAAGACTACCCGAATGTACTCGAATGGTTGAAAAAAATAAATGTTTTTAAGCTAAATTATTGGTTAACACAGTTTATGTATAATAATTTACGTAAAACCGCGAGTAATGAATAAAGTTTTCATCAATTAATATAATCTGTAGACATACCCTGATCCGCTCTCTTTTCCTGAAAGCTGATCTGTCCAGTTTTGGAGTTGATGTCAGCAGGCCAGGGAAGCTAGGGTCGATATTCTTCTCTTGATCATCTTCGGTGGCATAAGGGACGGTGTGAGCCAAGACATCCAGGGGGTTTAGCTCGCTCGTCTGCGGGAACAAACTGCCGCCATTGCTTGCCGTGCTACCGAGGTCTTTTGTCCCTGAATTGCTCACACACTCCGGCAGATTCAATGGGGGTCTGGCGGCAGATTTCTTTGACTTTATCATTGGAAATGCATCTGTTTTGTGTGTCGCAGGATATCCACACATTCTTGCCATCTCTGTCGTAGCATAGCTTTCGTCGGTAAAGTGTGCGGAACAAACGACTGACCATTTCGTCGGCTTTCCCCAAACCCTCGTATTTTGAACAAATTTCGTCCAATTTCTTGCCACTTTCGCATCTTTGGGCCACTGGTGCAACTTGAATCCGTCCCTGTTCGTGTTGTTACACCCTCCGACAACACACCGACGAAAGTGAGAAAATGGCGGATTGCTTCCCGATGCGACGTCACGTTGTGACGTCATCGCTCCGAGAGCGAATATTAGAAAGGCGTTTAATTCGCCAAAATTCACCCATTTAGAGTTCGGAAATCGGTTAAAAAAATATATGGTCTTTTTTCTGCAACATCAAGGTATATATTGACGCTTACATAGGTCTGGTGATAATGTTCCTCTTTAAGGACAAGTGGTAGAAAATGAATTTTTAATCAACTTGTTCATTTACTGTTAATACCTGCTGACTTTCTCTTTTAACATGTTCTATCTACACTTCTTTTAAAATGTAATAATCACTTATTCTTCTGTTGTTTGGATGCTTTATATTAGTTTTGGATGATACCACAAATTTAGGTATCGATCCGATACCAAGTAGTCACAGGATCATACATTGGTCATATTCAAAGTCCTCATGTGACCAGGGACATATTTCCTGAGTTTATAAACGTAATTTAAATAAATAAATAACCGATAAAAAGTTTGTGATGGTGAAAAATATTGATGTAATCATAGTAGTATCGACTATATACGCTCTTGTACTTGATATCATTACAGTGGATGTCAGGTGTAGATCCACCAAAGGCGTTTGTTTACATTTAGGAAAGTACTCTGTGATTGTGCGCTGCCGAACATGCTCCTCTGCTCGTCAAACCAGCAATGACAAGACGTGACGACAACGGGGGGCCGGGGCGTGGGGGACCGGTATTTTTTAGAGGCGGTATAGTACCGAATATGAGTCATTAGTATTGCGGTACTATACTAATACCGGTATACCGTACAACCCTAGTTAGAACTATACACTACTTTTATTAGAAATGGCAACAGCGGAGGACTTAAGCATGCATGTCCATGTACGAGCCAGTCTGCCCCACAACAAGAGGATTGAGAAAAATAAGGAACTTATTGACTACAACTTTTGCCTACAACTAAATAAAAATGATGGGCTCGCGCAAAGCTCTTCCGGTAGACCTCTACCATGTATGGAGCTATCCGCTGACGTAACATTGGCAAAAAGTGTCACAATCCTCTCAAATTCAGAAGCAAAAGTGTTTAATGAATATCTGTGCCATGCCTCCATGGTTTGGGTTCAAATTTGCAGGAGTCATGTAGATCCCAAAACAGGTCCCAACAGGTAAGAAAAGTTGGTGTTGCATTTAATTCCCGGTACTTTTTCATTATTATTCAAAAACTTGACCTACTCAGTGGCCTGGTGGTTAGAGTGTCCGCCCTGAGATCGGTAGGTTGTGAGTTCAAACCCCGGCCGAGTCATACCAAAGACTATAAAAATGGGACCCATTACGTCCCTGCTTGGCACTCAGCATCAAGGGTTGGAATTGGGGGTTAAATCACCAAAAATGATTCCCGGGCGCAGCACCGCTGCTGCCCACTGCTCCCCTCACCTCCCAGGGGGTGATCAAGGGGATGGGTCAAATGCAGAGGACAAATTTCACCACACCTAGTGTGTGTGTGACAATCATTGGGACTTTAACTTTAACTTTAACTGTTGCACACTCGCAAAATCAACATATCCAGAATATTTAAAAAAAATCAACATATCCAGAATATTTTTAAAAAAGAGTGGGGAAGATTGATGTATTATAATTGTAGTTTTGTTATTGTGAAGTACATATAATGGTGATTTTGAATATAATTTAAATTGTGAGAGCTACATGAATTCAAGATGAAAACCAATGATGAATTGACAAAATAATTACAATATCGTATCTTCCGGACTATAAGGCGCACTTAAAATCTGTTTTTTTTTCTCAAAACTCGACAGTGCGCCTTATAACCCGGTGCGCCGAATGTAAGGAATACACTTGGTTGAGCTTACCGACCTCGAAACTATTTTATTTGGTACATGGTGTAATAATAAGTGTGACCAGTAGATGGCAGTCAAACATAAGAGATACGTGTAGGCTGTACTATGATGGCAATATGTCTCAAGTAAACAACACCAACATTTTAAATGTTCCATTGAAATTATAGAACAGTACACACGGCACTCAAAAATCTATCAAAATGTTTTAGTACGACTTTGGTAAGCAATGAAGCCGCACCGCTTGAAGGATTGTCGGCGCATTAAACTTACGAGTATTATTATGGTGTGTGTATAAGGTAAGACATATTATCTGGCGTTTTGTTTCGCAATGTTATGCAAAAGCAACTCTTCTTACCTTCTGGTACCTGCTGATCTGTATTTGGGATCTGCATAAGTCCTGAAAATGTGTGAGCGTCCACGCCGACGCTATAGTCAATAAGCTTCTTCTTTTCCTCTATCTTCTTGTTATGTGACATTTATCCCCCACTGTTGCCATTTCTAATATAAAGTAGTGTAAAGTTCTTACTTATATATGTCAGTAAACTTGCCATGAAAGCGCTAAAACATACCGGTGTAGTGAGTTTACATTATTCACCCAAGCAACTTTAGTTATTAGAGTTCCGGTCGGACGTTTTTTCACGGGACACATTTCTGGCCTTGTTGTTGTTGTTTCCGGAAGAGGAGATGCTGCTCCGTTATTGATTTAAGTAAAGTCTGAATGTCATTAGAATAGTTAGTTCCATCTTTTGACACTTCTTCCACCCCCGTCCTTGCACGCTACACCGCTACAACAAAGATGACGGGGAGAAGACGCTGCCGAAGGTGAGCCACGTAAATAAGACCCGCCCACAAAACGGCGCATCCTGAAGCGACTGTCAGAAAGCGTCTTGAAGATGATCTGTCAAACATAATCTGTGCAACATTTTGACCAAAGAACCACCATTACATGTTATGTAGACCACAAGGAAGTGTTTTCCATTCAGAAAAAAATAACATATGACTCCTTTAATGCGCCTTATATATGAAAACAGATCGAAATTAGCCTATTCATCGGCAGTGCGCTTTATACGCTGCACTGCAAAAACTGAAATCTAAGTAAGATTAAATATCTCAAATAAGGGTGATATTTGCTTATTTTCTGTCTGATAAGATAATTCTTCTCACTAAGCAGATTTTATGTTAGAGTGTTTTACTTGTTTTAAGGGTTTTGGTCCTAAATGATCTCAGTAAGATATTACAGCTTGTTGCTGAGATTTTATGACCTATATTGAGTAAAACATGCTTGAAACTAGAATATCAACTGTTGCAAAGCTGTGTCATCAACACTCTCAAGTATAAAACTACTTTTTTAAAGTAATCATTTCTTACTTCAAGCATGAACAAAAAATCATCATATCATTATGTCAAGATAATGGCACCAGCATTTACTTAATTTAAGAATATTTTTCAACATATTGAGCAAAAAGGTCTCCTTTTTTTCTACTAACAAAAGTGCACTTATTAGTGAGAATATACTTATTTTAAGGTATTTTTGGGTTCATTGAGGTTAGCTCATTTGACCTGTTTTGGAAAGTCTTGACAAGCCAAATGTTCTTGTTTATTGGCAGATAATTTTGCTTAGTTCAAATAAAATACCCCTAATTTTTGTATTTTTTTTCTTGTTTTTGAACACTGACTTTTTGCAGTGTGGTGCACCCTATGGTCTGGAAAATACGGTAATTTCGTATGCATACATGCTTGCATACTTCACTTCAACATGTAAAGAACCCAACTTGAACTCGCTAGCAGCGATCACAGAGGGATCAGACTCAAAATAAGCCTTCAGCAAAAAAGATGAGCAGGATAAGCTGATCAAGAGAGAATTATATTTCTTGAGTTGAGTTGAAAGAGAAGTTCAGTATGTGCTAATTAACATGAATCATTTTAACACATTGAAAGCAGATTTTGAAGTGTGAAACACAAGGTAATTGTGATGAAAGGTGTTTATTTTCCAGTAGGACGGAGGGAAGATGCTTGAGAGGACCAACAAGGTCACTTTTTTATTGTGACTGAGGTGTTATTCTGTGCAGCACCTTGAAACATGTAAAGCAATCAAGTGAAGGCTAATCGGTGTACTGTACAACACAGAGGTTGTTTATCATACCGTATTTTTCGGACCATAGAGCGCACCGGATTATAAGGCGCAGTAAAAGGAGTCTTTTTTATGTAAAAGGAAAACACTTCCTTGTGGTCTACATCAGTGATTTTCAACCTTTTTTGAGCCAAGGCACATTTTTTTAATAAAGAAAATACAGAGGCACACCACTAGCAGAAAAGGTTAAAAATGAAACTCCACCAGGTTGTCCTGCCTTATTTTGAGTCTGTTGTTGTTTTCCTGTGCGTAGTGCTTCTGCTCTTATTTTGGTGACCCTTCCCTGCAAAAAATGTTCTATAGAATCTCTATAGAAATATATAGAACGCTATAGAATTTCGTCGGAATTTCTTTAGAACTGAAGATTCTATAGAATATGTATTCAAAATTCTATAGAAATTCTATAGACATCAGCTTCATGTGCTGGAAGGTCTTTTCACTGTTCTATAGAGCTGGGAATTCTATAGAATATCCTATAGAAATTCTATAGACATTACATTATCTGATGAAAAGTCCATAGATTGTTCTATAGAACTGGGCATTCTATAGAATGTCTAACAGAAATTCTATAGACATTACTTTATCTGCTGAAAGGTCTATAGATTGTTCTATAGAACTGGGCATTCTATAGAATGTCTAACAGAAATTCTATAGACATTATCCTTTATCTGCTGAAAGTTCTATAGATTGTTCCATGGAATAAAATTCTATAAAATGGCAGCAGCGCTATCACCATAGCATTGATTAATCTCATTAAGTTGATTCACCAGACTTGAGCTTGTTTTTTGAACAATGCAGGATGTCTCCCTCAATTATGAAAATGTTAATTTTGTATCATTTAAAATTGTGAGGTGTCATTTCAAGGCGGACACCCAGAACTTCGGCAGACTTTATTTTTAAAAGTATATTTATTCCAATAAATCAATTTATTTTTATTTTTAGAGTTTTTGAGTTATCTATAAGTAAAAAGTGTGAATATTTTCGTAACTTACTTTTTTATGTGATAAAATTAATTTTATTGGACTTCCAACATAAATTGATTTAGCAAAACTCAGTTCAAAGGTTTAAATCAGACCTAAAACGTCAGGACCCGCCCACGTACCTGCATGCAGCTGTGGAAGAACAAGCCCAGACACGTTTCTTCACGGAGCCCAATAGGAAAACACTTTACCGAACTCATGTAAGTAACAATTTATATTGTTAAAAGTCAGTATTTGCCAGGATTTAAATGTATACATTTTCAAAAGCATGGTTCAATGTTATATTTAGTTTACTACTTTTCCCGCCGTAACATTACAAACCCCCCCCCCCCCCCCCCCCCCCCCCAAACACGATAGATAGAACTGCTCTCGTTTTGTTATAAAATAACAAAACTGTTTTAAGGCTGCAATCACAACCAAATTCATGTATAGTTGGTAATAATCGCGTTGTATCAATGTTTCTCATATCCGACACTAATAAGTGCGAATATGTTTCAAATCAACTTTTTTTTTTAATTATTTATTTTTCCCCTTCGCGCTTGCCGTAGTTGCAAAGCAGATTTCGCGGGCAGTTTGAGTTGGTGATGGCGGCCACAACGTCCATGTTGACTTCACTCGCTCTTTCTAAGCTGCCCAAGTCACGTCGGAGTTCATTGACGGTAACTTTGTTGGCTTAAACATCACATTTAGGTTTAGGGTCTTCTAGGCGCGATGCGAGACGTCACAAGCGGGCTAACGTTGAGCCAAACAGCAGCTTCGAGGCACGGGCGGAAATGGTGAGCTAGCAAAACTAGCCTCATTTATTATTATTATTATTATTATTATTATTATCATCCCTCCATTGTTTGTAACGTCAGGCTTGTGTGATCACACAGAGAAGGAGTTTGGCCCCCAGTCAGGTCGCCAAACGGAAGCAAGGGGAGGATGATCATCGAGACGAAATATAGTATATTAACCACGCGGTTCTCGAGAGAAGATGAATGGAGAAAATTGGGACAGTGATGAAGAAGTCCAAGTTCCATGGCCACTCAACAAAGCAGGAGGAAGGAAGCAGTCACAAACCAAATACGTGGCAAGAATTCTGAGATTTGGTGGTAATTAATAAACAGTTGAAAACTATTCAATTCAGTAAAAAGTATACGTTTTACCAGAAGTACATATAAATATAGATATATTTAATATAGATATATTTAATGTACTTCTGATTTTACACCTTGAACTTTCGACTTTGTTTATGTAAAGTTAAATTTAATTAATATAATTTTTTTTCTTCCATGATTGATAGTAATTTCTCATCAGTGCAGCCCTGGTATACTGAATGTTTCAATCTGCAATGCTGAGGTGATTGTCATGATAGTACAGACTTAACCTTGACAATTTTTTAATATGGCTGTAAGCCTGTAAATAAGGGAAAGTAAGGTGAAATTTGTTTCTCGCTGAGGTGAATTTCTGAATCATCAGAACTGTAGGTATACCAAAGTAATTTAGTGATAACAATCTGCTGCTGAAATGTATGACTAACTGTACAGTTTAATTTAGCTTAATGTGGCACATATTTGTTTTTACACAGAAGACACACGTGAACTGACGCCATATTTGAAAGCCGCTCAGGATGGCAAGGATGTACCCCTTACTGGTGATTTGGAATATGGCAGAGGCTAGAGAAACAAACAGCCAAAGTCTTGGTCATCAGACAGTGAGAGCAAGGATGAAAGTGTTGAGGAGACTCTATCTGACAGACAGCAGGTACTTTTATTTCAGTGGTGTTGTCGCGATATGACCGAAATAGTGTTGAAAGCGACGTTAAACGTTAATTCACTCACTCACTATTTCAGTGGTGTTTCAACTGTGAGGTTTTGTAGGATTCAATCCCATACTTTTGAAGTACCTTGTCAGTTTTTCTTTATCATAAAAGTTAATCAAATCATGTTTCATTGTAGGCTTTAAAGTTATTGAATATTTTGATTCAATTCGACCAACTCAGACAGAATAATATTCAAGACAAATTGAGGTGTTGACAGACTTTCTGCATGTACTCGAAAATCTATCATTTCTGCAAACATATTTCTTCACTTCAATGGCATATAAAAGAACTGAACACGTTTTCTTGTTAATCTTGATTTTTCAGAAGAAAAAGAGGAAAGTAAGCCGTACAGCTGTGGGATATGATGCTCGGGCACAATTGAAGGCCCAACTTGCTGCTGTGAGTACATGAATAGAATAGAATAGGATTTTATTGGTTAATCAAAGCACCCTCTCGAGGCAAACAATCACAAGTGCCTAGCATTCATTTGAAATCGAGGACGTAAAAATTGCATCCCTGGCAACTGGTTTAAAACACAAGTTTATACTTTTACTTATATGAAAATAACACTACAAATACCTGATGAACAGTGCCTACTGTGTGAATGGCTTACTGCTACATGTACATGTAGCATATTCAAATTAATGTGCCTACAAGGTTGCTTATACATGTAAAACTTATATGGTGCTGTCAGGGCCGTATCCAGGACAAATTGCTTCCGGAAAACATATGAGCGCCCAAATTAATCATAATACAAATTATTTCATTTGATTTACTATTTTGACATTTTCAGCTGGGAAGAACTTCACCGAAAGATACATGTACAGAAATGGAATCCCTGAAGAAGGAAGTCCTCCAGTTGAGAGAGGAAAACAAATCCCTTTGAGATGCATTGAGGGTTGTTGAAGGTAGGTTTTCTTATTCTAGAAGTATGTTATTGTAATTATCATAGGTTGATGGAAAATATGCTTACATGTCGATGTATGAAATAACTTTCTTATTACTGTATTTTCATCTAACTTTGGCCTACGGGTATTGTCGTCATGTACGGCTGTCCATCCGTCACCGCAATATTTACAGAATCGTTTCATGTACGGAAACCAAACTTGTTACATCTATTTATCTTAGTGTAACAAGAAGCCTATCGAAAATGAGTCGTCTCGGACAATATTTTCCAGAGTTATGCCCCTTTTTTCCAATAAAAATCCATTTATGATTTGGAATAATTTCAGAACTGTTGCATATACAACATCCTAAGTTGTGATGTCCTCCCCTCTAAATAAGGGGAGGACATATGGTACTTGTTTGTTTGTCTGTCTGTCCGTCCGTTTTTGTGTGTTTCTCTTATATTAGCAAGAGTTACGTCCCTTCCTTCTTGATATTTTGTCTCAGCTGGATATCTGATTAATACTTGACCGACAAATATTAAATCTTCGCGTGGTCAGGATGAATTAATATATATGGTTATATATATTTTTCATCTTTGATTGCTTCCTTACCATGTTTCCCTTGACTTGAACAAGATTCCTATCAAAATACCCTTACATTATGATAGCTGGGGTTAGAGCCGAGCGGTTTGGATATCGCCAGCTTCATGTTATTAATGTATTTTTTTTTTTATTGTGTCTGCATCACAATGTACTTTTTTCTATTAAAGGACTTCCTGGCCTGCTAATGAAGATGGACGACTTATCACGTCAGGCAACAATACTATCAGCTCGACGTCCTGCTGTCGCTCTGCCAGAGAGGAGCTGGCCAACAGCAGCTTGACAGGAAAAAAATCCAATGCTTTTAAGGATAAGCATGAGAAACCAAAACTGGATGACAAGAAAGTGTCTGCTATTATTGGTGAGTATAAGTTAAATCAATCTGATTAAAACCATATCCACATCAGGGAAGTGGATCTGACCCTTTTCCTATCTCCAAGTCGTTCCGTGATCGTTTGGCATGAAGTATAGATATCCATAGCTTCCAGTCTGCTTGGTCCATGAATTGACTGCGAGATGTTCGTTTTGACAGATTTATAGGCATGGGTGGTCACATTAGCTTTGATCTCGTCGGAAACCAACATCAAGTGACAAAGCAAAAACCGCAGCGCACGGATATCTACACCTTTTTCTCGTTTGATATCTTATATCGGCATTCTCCGCCTTACTATTTAACAACTAGCGTCGGGAATTTCCGTGAGTTCTGCTGCAAGTTGAGAAGTGAACGACTTTTAGATAGGGAATGTGTCAGATCCCCTTCCCGATGTGGATATGGTTTCAATCAGATTGAAGTTAAATATTTTTATTAGAATTCTATTAATGCACTTTCGTGATTGTTCGAACGCCATTGGGGACACCCATCAAGTACACAACAAGATTCACAAGAAAGTGAAATCCTGAAAATAATTTGAAAAATATTTCACACACTGAATGGATTTTCTATATAGCTAATGAATAGTGTACATGCACTGTCAGAATTTGATACAGATTTGTTGCAGTTCGTAAAGCCTGGCATGATTGCACCACATATGATTTTGTGTGCGTCAAGCAGTGCAAGTGCCTTACAGCATAGATAGCGTGATATGCAATGTATGCAGTGTGTTGACTATCCATTGCATTGATTAAATGATAGACATCACTCTCTTTATCGAGCTGAAAAATGCCATAGTGTAACTCATTGCATGACAGCTAGTGTCTTGGTGTCTGCAGACACTAATTCTGGTATATTTTATTGATCTTTCAGATTTTGTGAAGAAGCTCCATCCCTCAAGTGAAGCAAATGTGATAAAGAAAATCATTGGAGTGAAACTGAACATTGCGCAGAAAATGGGAAAAAAAGAAGGCCTCAGAAACAAATTCTGCTGGACGTCTAGCCGTCTCTAACAGTCGGGGAAGCGCGGTGATCATGTTGATTTATGCTGCTGACATTTATTTATTACGTCAAGATTTGAGTTACATGTATATAATAAATACAAGTCAACATTCATTCAACTGCAATATTTGTCTTTCTCCATTGCCAGTGTTAGACCACAGATTTTGTAGAATGCCTGCCCAATCATTTCTACATCATTCTGAACCGTATTCCACAGAAAGCCATTCCATAGGAGCCTGTTCTATAGAACTACTCTTTAGAACTTTCTTCTATAGCACTATTCTTTAGAGGAGATCTATAGAACCATTCTTTAGAACCCTGTTCTATAGAACCATTCTTTAGAACCATGTTCTATAGAACCATTCTTTAGAACCCTGTTCTATAGAACCATTCTTTAGAACCCTGTTCTATAGAACCATTCTTTAGAACCATGTTCTATAGAACCATTCTTTAGAATCCTGTTCTATAGAACTTCGGTCCTAAAGTTCATTAGAAATTCTATAGAGATATTCTTTAGAAATTCTATAGAACTTTGGTCCTAAAGTTCATTAGAAATTCTATAGAGATATTCTTTAGAAATTCTATAGAACATTTTTTGCAGGGTTCCTTCCTGTTTTGTTGTTTGTTTTCCTGTAGCAGCTTCACGCCTTCCTTTGAGTGTTATTGCCTGACCTGCTTTGTTTTAGCAAACGAGACTATTTAAGTTGTGCGTACGCTATCCTTCTTTGTGGGGACATTGTTGATTGTCATGTCATGTACGGATGTACTTTGTGGACGCCATCTCTGTTCCACACGCTGTAAGTCTTTGCTGTCGTCCAGCATTCTGTTTTTGTGTACCTTGTCGCAAGTTCAGTTTTGCTTTCATTTTGCATAGCCATCCCTAAGCTTCAGTGGCTTTTCCTTTCCCTTTTGTTCATTTTTGGTTTAATCATTGCATACCATTTTACCTGCACGTCGTCTCCCGCTGTGCTTTGCATATTGGGATCACGACAAACCATCCTTGACGCGTTCCGACTTCTACAAAGCAATGAACTACCTGCTGACACCTACTGACATGGAGTATTACATGGTTAACCTGCCGAGCTCTATACAGCACAGACACTCGACAACGGCACATTATTTGCAGATTATAATTGTTGATTTGCAAAAAAATATTTTTTTGGACCAATTAGGTGAAGTTGCGAAATTTCCCACGGCACACCAGACAATATTTCACGGCACACTAGTGTGCCGCGGCACAGTGGTTGAAAAACACTGGTCTACATAACATGTAATGGTGGTTCTTTGATCAAAATGTTGCATGGATTATGTTTTACAGATCATCTTCAAGCCACTTTCTGACAGTCGCTTCAGGATGCACCGTTTTGTGGGCGGTCTTATTTACGTGGCTCACCTTTGGCAACGTCTTCTCCCCGTCATCTTTGTTTGTAGCGGTGTGGCGGGCAAGGATGGGAGTGGAAGAAGTGTCAAAAGATGGCGCTAACTGTTTTAATGACATTCAGACTTTACTTAAATCAATAACGGAGCAGCATCTTAACTAAAAATGTGCGCTTCATTCACTAACTGTGTAACAAAAAAGATCAATTAGAATAATACATAATGTTGGATATAGAGAACATACAAACCCTTTATTTATTAAATCACAAATATTGAAATTCAACATTTTGGTGCAATTGCAAACAGCTAAAATGATGTACAAAACCAACTATAACCTGCTACCCAAGAATGTACAACAATTCTTCTCAACAAAAGAGGAGAAATATAACCTTAGAGGAAAATCTAATGTAAAACATTTGTTTGCTTGTACAACACTTAAAACCTTTAGTATATCAGTATGTGGAATTAAATTATGGAATGGATTAACCAAAGAAATCAAACAAAGCATCAATATGATTCAGTTTCAGAGACTATTCAAACTACAAGTGTTCACAAAGTACACAGAACAAGAATCATTATAAATATCTTGAACCCTTTTTTTTTTGGTTGTTTTTTTATTTGTATTTTTATTGAGACAAAGATTATTTATGTATTTAATATGTGTTTACTTACTGTGGTATATTATTTGTTTATTATTTATGTGTTCACTGTTATGTTACAATCCTGTTATAGGATTAAATTGCTATTGTATGAAAAGGGATAGGATTAAATAAGCTCAGTTTCTTCCTACTCCATTTCGGACGTGCTGTAATGAAACAAATGGAAATATGTGATGAATTACATTGTATTGTATGCATGTTGGAAATAAACTGAAACTGAACTGAACTGAACATAACATGCAACTCAAGATATTTCAAGTAGGGATGTCCGATAATGGCTTTTTTACCGATATCCGATATTCCGATATTGTCCAACTCTTAATTACCGATACCGATATCAACCGATACCGATATATACAGACCTGGACATAGTCTGGACTGTGTACAAATGCTAATTTTGAAAATGTAATTTTGTTTACAGATTATATGCAATCTGTTGTTGAAGTTCCCAAATTTTGAGTGTACATAAATGAAGGTGTGTGTTGCTGAGCCCGACCTGGACATAATCTGGACTGGACCTGGTTTTTAAGAACCCTTTAAACAATCTAATTTCATGGACAACCAGGTCTGGTGAAGATAAGGTCCTTTTTTTTAAAAATTAATAAAATAAAATAAATAAATTAAAAACATTTTCTTGAATAAAAAAGAAAGTAAAACAATATAAAAACAGCTACATAGAAACTAGTAATTAATGAAAATGAGTAAAATTAACTGTTAAAGGTTAGTACTATTAGTGGACCAGCAGCACGCACAATCATGTGTGCTTACGGACTGTATCCCTTGCAGACTGTATTGATATATATTGATATATAATGTAGGAACCACAATATTAATAACAGAAAGAAACAACCCTTTTGTGTGAATGAGTGTGAATGGGGGAGGGATGTTTTTTGGGTTGGTGCACTAATTGTAAGTGTATCTTGTGTTTATGTTGATTTAATAAAAAAATAAAAATAAAAAAATAAAAACAATACCGATAAAAAAACGCACGATACTGATAATTTAAAAAAATGATACCGATAATTTCCGATATTTGATTTTAAAGCATTTATCGGCATTTCTAATTTCAAGCCTTCATTTGATCTATTTTTGATGATTATGGCTTTGAGCTTATGAAAACCTTGAATTGAAAATCTCAGAAAATGGGGGGTTTTCACAAACTGTGAGCCATGATCATCAAAATTTGAACAAATAGAGGCTTGACATATTTCACTTTGCATGTTATAAGTTTGTGTCACATTTGTGGTTACATTGCTGACATGAATACATTTGCACAACATTCTTATTTTTTGAGTTTCACCCCTACTTTGCTGGCGCTTCCAATATATTTTCTCATATATTTGTAATTTCTTCATGCTTGTTATTGACATTTTAACGCTTGTCTTTGTCTTTGCTCCATCTAGGGTTGTACGGTATACCGGTATTAGTATAGTACCGTGATATTAATGAATCATATTCGGTACTACACCGCCTCTGAAAAGTACCGGTCCGCCATCTAGTCGATACTACTATGATTACGTCGATATTTTTTGGCATCACAACATCTTCTTTTGTTTTTTTTTAAGTTTATATTATGTTTATAAACTCAGGAAATATGTCCCTGGACACATGAGGACTTTGAATATGACCAATGTATGATCCTGTAACTACTTGGTATCGGATTGATACCCAAATGTGTGGTATCATCCAAAACTAATGTAAAGTATCAAGCAAGAGAAGAATAAGTGATTATTACATTTTAACAGAAGTGTAGATAGAACATGTTAAAAGAGAAAGTAAGCAGATATTAACAGTAAATGAACAAGTAGATTAATAATTAATTTTCTACCACTTGTCCTTAATAATGTTGACTAAATAATAGAAAAAAAAATGACACAATATGTCAGCAGACAAATTGGGAGCCTTTGTTGGCTTACTTACTACTAAAAGACAAGGTTGTCTTGTATGTTCACTATTTTATTTAAGGACAAACTTGCAATAAGAAACATATGTTTAATGTACCCAAATATTTGTTGTTAAAATAAAGCCAATAATGACATTTTTTGTGGTCCACTTTATCTAGAAAAGTACCGAAAAGTATCAAAATAATTTTGGTACCGGTACCGGGACAACACTGGCTCCATCTGATGTTCACATGTGAGTTCGATTCCACCAGATTCCATTAGATTAGATGTCATTAGCAGCCTGAGTGTGAACACAATGAAGTGAAGTCTGGTGCTGATGGAACAAGCAGACTTACCTGAAGTCAAGTTGCTGCTGCCGTCTGAGGAGCTGTTGCTCACATCAATTACTGAGACATTTTTGGACTTCCCTGCCTGGATGTCGTCATTAACGGCTGGCGTGGAGGATGAAGACGTCGATCGGGGCGTCAAAGTTTTTTTTGTAGAGCCAGAAGAGGAGGAGGTTTTGGATGATGATGATGAAGATGAGATTTTGGTCCAAGCAGCTTTCGACAGCAGTCCTAAAGGCTTTGTTGCTGCTGGTGGTTCTGGTGTCTCTGCCTCCATCGTAAGGACGGATGAGGAGGATGCCTGCCCTCCTTGGGCCTCTCCAACCACCTGTAACCTCTGCTGGCCAGGCCAGGCAGTTAAGTTCCACTTTGGGTTCAACAGCTTCCCTTCAGCCTTGGTTCTTGTCCCGGTTGCAGGGTCTGACATGACTTTGCTGTCTCTTCCAACTGCTACTCCACCTTCTGATTCATTCCACTCTGACGTCCTGTACTCCGCTAACTTTTGGCTGGGGTCGGTACCTTTTGTTGTGTCTTTGTCATTGGCTCCAGTCCCCAAGGTGGCTGAGAGGCCAGAGGTCACACTTGGGTCCATCGGCATGGCAAACATGAAGTCATGATGATCAGCTAAAGGAAACACAGAAGAAGAAGGGAAATAAGATTTCTGAAAATGCATTCGGTACGTTTACAAAACCCAAAACCAGTAAAGTTAGCACGTTGTGTAAATCGTAATTAAAAACAGAATACAATGATTTGCCAATCATTTTCAACCTATATTCAATTGAATAGACTGCAAAGACAAGATACTTCACGTTCGAACTGGAAAACCTTTGTTATTTTTTGCAAATATTAGCTCATTTGGAATTTGATGCCTGCAACATGTTTCAAAAAAGCTGGCACAAGTGGCAAAAAGGACTGAGAAAGTTGAGGAATGCTCATCCAACACTCATTTGGAACATCCCACAGGTGAACAGGATAATTGTGAACAGGTGGGTGCCATGATTGGGTATAAAAGCAGATTCCATGAAATGCTCAGTCACCACTTTGTAAAAAAATGTGTGAGCAAATTGTCCAACAGTTTAAGAAGAACATTTCTTAACCAGCTATTGCAAGGAATTTAGGGATATCATCATCTACGATCTGTAATATCATCAAAAGGTTCAGAGAATCTGGAGAAATCACTGTACGTAAGCAGCAAGGCTGAAAACCAACATTGAATGCCCGTGACCTTCGATCCCTCGGGCGGTACTGCATCAAAAAACGACATCAGTGTGTAAAGGATATCACCACTTGGGCTCAGGAACACTTCAGAAAACCACTGTCAGTAACTACAGTTGGTCGCTACATCTGTAAGTGCAAGTTAAAACTCTACTATGCAAAACAAAAGCCATTTATCAACAACACCCAAAAACGCCTCCGCTTCGCTGGGCCCAAGCTCATCTAAGATGGACTGATACAAAGTGGAAAAGTGTTCTGTGGTCTGACGAGTCCACATTTCAAATTGTTTTTGGAAACTGTGGACGTCGTGCCCTCCGGAACAAAGAGGTAAAGAACCATCCGGATTGTTATAGTCGCAAAGTTCAAAAGGCAGCATCTGTGATGGTATGGGGGTGTATTAGTGCCCAAGACATGGGTAACTTACACATCTGTGAAGGCACCATTAATGCTGAAAGGTACATACAGGTTTTGGAGCAACATATGTTGCCATCCAAGCAACGTTATCATGGACGCCCCTGCTTATTTCAGCAAGACAATGCCAAGCCACGTGTTACAACAGTGTGGCTTCAAAGTAAAAGACTGCGGGTAATAGACTGGCCTGCCTGTAGTCCAGACCTGTCTCCCATTGAAAATGTGTGGCGCATTATGAAGCCTAAAATAGCACAACAAAGACCCCAGACTGTTGAACAACTTAAGCTGTACATCAAGCAAGAATTGGAAAGAATTTCACGTGAAAAGCTTCAAAAATTGGTCTCCTCAGTTCTCAAACGTTTACTGAGTGTTGTTAAAAGGAAAGGCCATGTAACACAGTGGTAAACATGCCCTTGTGCCAACTTTTTTGCAATGTATTGCTACCATTAAATTATAAGTTAATGATTATTTGCAAAATAATCATTAAGTATATTAAATATCTTGTCTTTGCAGTCTATTCAATTGAATATAGGTTGAAAAGGATTTGCAAATCATTGTATTCTGTTTTTATTTACGAATTACACAACGTGCCAACTTCACTGGTTTTGGGTTTTGTAATAGGAAGAGTAAAGAAATGTGGATTTGTAGCACAATTTTCTTTGAGTCACAGCAGCTGAAAAATATATTTACACAAGCAGGCTTCAGTCCACAGAAACAAATTATTCTATATGCCGGAATTTTTCTTCAAGCTCTAAAACTGCCACTGGAGAAGAAGATGTAAAAATAATATCTAAAGTAGGCCACGTAGGTTTTGGAGGATGGAGCAGAGGGAATTAATTTGGATGTCCCAAAGTGAATGTATTATACTGATACAAAAAACACACACACACACACGGACACACACACACACACACACACACACACACACACAGTCACTTGTAATTGCATAGATGCTAATCTGATGTTTTATGTTGTTCACGCTGGATTCATTTTCTGAGAACATACACAACCGCTCAAGCTGTGGCGGAGTATCAAACCCAAGAAGATTTAGGTGTCACATTCTCCTCACAGAGAAGCAATCTTCTATCCTTCTATCTGAGAAATAACGAGTTTTACAGTAATACCCGCAGAGGGAGCATTCTTCCCATGACATCAGTGTTTCTGGGCAGAACATATTCCAGGGGTGTCCAAACTTTTTACACATTCTGAAAAATCAAATGTGCATTTTGCACATTAAAGATGTATTTAATATTTGTTGACTTACTATCGTATATTATTTGTTTATTATTTATGTGTTCACTGTTATGTTACACAGAACAAGGAAATTGGATAAAATTGCTATGGTATGAAATAACTCAGCTTCTTCCTACTTCTTGTGCTGTAATGAATCAACTGGAAATATGTGATGAATTACATTGTATTGTATGCATGTTCGAAATAAACTGAACTGAACTGAACTGAATAGTGGATAAGGCCATGACTGAAGGGACCAGTGGGTGATAGGATAAATAGGAAGATTATAACATATGCAGGAATGTTAGCTGTGTCTTTCTCCCCCAACTGTTTGCCAACTGCTCTGACTGAGAGCAACATATGTGCTCCTACAACCAACCTGTGACAAAATGCTCGGAGAGAAGAACCTCCACTGAGAACAAATATGGACAGGGTGGATGGGTTAATGGGTGGATGGGTTATACATCTAGAGTACAGTGGGGGCCTGACCTGTTTTACTCAGTGGACATTTCACTAGGGCAGACCTGGGCAAATTAAACCCAGGTCTTTAAAAATTGAGCTTTTCAATCTGGCCCGCCGGACATTCCCAAATAATTATTTTAGATCTTTAATATGGAAACTGTAGCTGCAGTGATGTTTTCTAATGGCCGTAAGTCTTCAATTAGACAAAGTATTTCAATGGTTGGAATCTGCGCTTATGCATGATATACTAGTTACGTTGGTAATCTAATTAGTTACTATGGTCATCTAATTAGTTACTATGGTCATCTACGTCACAGCAGCTCAGACGAGGCACCAAGCAGTGTGGGCGGGAAGCGTTTCCACAGACGCGGAAGGAGATTTTCACAACAAAGTTCTAAAGCTTAGTGATATATAGAATAGAATAGAATAGAATAGAAAGTACTTTACTGATCCCTGGGGGGAATTCAGCAAATATCAGATGTATCAGATTGTAGGTGGGGGTTTTTTGTACCCTTCGCGTTCATATTTCACTGTTTGTTGCATTTGTGTTGCGTTTCACTTGATTGTAAAATATGTAGAAATATTTTGTCAATATTCAGTGTAGGGCTGGGCGATATGGCTTTTTTTTAATATCGCGATATATATCTCGATATTTTGCCTTAGCCTTGAATGAACACTTGATGCATATAATCACAGCAGTATGATGATTCTATGTGTCTACATTAAAACATTCTTCTTTATACTGCATTAATATATGCTACTTTTAAACTTCCATGCAGAGAAGGAAATCACAACTAAAAAAATCTAAAATTTTTTCATACGATGTTGATCTGGAAATGTTTGCCTCGGCATTTTGATGGTGTGGGCGTGTGGCACTGAACAGAGATGTTGACATGCGGAGTAAGCACTCTACATTCTCTAGCATGTGACTTTTCAAATGATGCTACATATTAGCAGTAATGCTACTTTTTATAGCAACGCTTTTGCCCCACACTTGACAAATGACGGTTGTCTGTTCGACATATTCCCACTTGAAGCCAAACCACCGCCAGACAATGGACCCCGTGCTGTTTTTTGGGGGAATTAATTATTCCTTCATTTGTTACCAGATTCGCACCTTCTCTCTCTCGTATTACCACTCGCACGGCTACGCTAGCATCACAGCTAACGTTAGCCATGCTGCTACCTCTTTGCTGCGCGAGGGCGTATACGTATGTGACATATGACGTGACAGTATGTGACGTGTGTAGAAGCTGCGCTTGCTGTCTGTGAGAAGGAGACACAGGAAAGAGCGAGGAGAATCTGTAGTGTAATGCCCGCAGCTAAAAGCAACTGCGTGAAAATGTATACTCGAATATCACGATATAGTCATTTTCTATATCGCACAGAGACAAACCTGCGATATATCGCGTATATCAATATATCGCCAGCCCTAATTCAGTGTTTTATCGTTCATAGAAAAATGTAAAATTCCATTACGTTTTTGAGGCGGTCTGTTATAACGTTTTTAGCATTCAATCAGACATTATTGTGAGGTTTTGTATTAATGTTTCTAAAAATAGATATACCGGCCCCCAGACACATTTCTTTCTCTAAATGTGGCCCCTGAGTCAAAATAATTGCCCAGGCCTGCACTAGGGTGTAGGGCTGCAAGTAGATTAGTCGTCGATTATTTTTCTGATTAGTAAACTAGTCAAACAATTATTGCTTATGATCAGTTGTGCACATTTTGAGTTTAACGTTGGCAAGCATCTTGATTTGAAGTCATTTTAAAAACGTATTACAGTAAATTCAATTGAAACAAAAGAAACAAATTACTGGGAAACGAATGCCTGATTTACTAAAATTGTGCGTGTACTAAAACATGTGCAAACTTGATAGCACACCAAAAGCTGATCTACTAAACGTGTGCAAAGTACAAAACCCAAAACAAGTGAAGTTGGCACGTTGTGTAAATCGTAAATAAAAACAGAATACAATGATTTGCAAATCATTTTCAACCTATATTCAATTGAATAGACTGCAAGATACTTAACGTTCAAACTGGAAAACTTTGTTATTTTTTGCAAATATTAGCTCATTTGGAATTTGATGCCTGCAACATGTTTCAAAAAAGCTGGCACAAGTGGCAAAAAAGACTGAGAAAATTGAGGAATGCTCATCAAACACTTATTTGGAACATCCCACAGGTGAACAGGCTAAATGGAAACAGGTGGGTACCATGATTGGGTATAAAAGCAGCTTCCATGAAATGCTCAGTCATTCACAAACAAGGATGGGGCGAGGGTCACCACTTTTTCAACAAATGCCTGAGCAAATTGTTGAACAGTTTAAGAACAACATTTCTCAACCAGCTATTGCAAGGAATTTAGGGATTTCACCATCTACGGTCTGTAATATCATCGAAAGGTTCAGAGAATCTGGAGAAATCACTGCACGTAAGCGGTGATATTACGGACTTTCGATCCATCAGGTGCTACTGCATCAAAAAGCGACATCAGTGTGTAAAGGACATCACCACATGGGCTCAGGAACACTTCAGAAAACCACTGTCAGTAACTAAAATGTTTGTGTATCATGTATCAGGTCAGAACAATGTCATGTGTTTATTTTTTTAAATATACACTGACAAAACAGACAGTTCCTGTATTAACTATGAACAAATAGTAGAACCAATAACTTCAGTGCATTGCAATCCATAAACTTTAATAAAAGAAGAGGTAAACAAAACACTTTTGGAAAAGCTACCAGGTAATTACTGGCGTTTGCTCAAGTAGCGACAATTAAATACAGAGAAAAGCGAGCTCTGCGTCAAGTAGAGGTGTTAGAACACCACAGTAGTCCAACTGTATTATTAGAAGCTGTCAAGTTATCATCAACGAGTAGCAGGTGTTTTACACACAACTTTATGGTGACAAGTAGTCATCATTTTTGCGAAAAAAAACACATCATAGATGTAATTTGAGAAATGTCCGGCTCTGTAATTTGGAGTTAGTTTGGTAGCTTGAGGTGGTCGTGTGTCCGGGAGGCAAGCACAGAAATGGCCCCAGAAGGATGCACCGTGCAGGGTTGCCGTGTATAGCAGACCTGGGCATTCTGCGGCCCGCAGGCGATATCCGGCCCTTTGTACGTCCCTGTCCGGCCCGCGTGAGGCCAATCATAAATTACAAAATACATTTAAAAAAGTATCTATCTCGAGTGTGCAATACAACGGTGCTGCTTTTGTTTTGAAAAGCGTTATTTGTATTACTTCCGTGTGGATTGTGAGTGAATGTGAACAGCTGCAATCACAAATTACAAAATAAATTTAAAAAAACATCTATGTCTTGCGTGCAATACAACTGTGCTGCTTTTATTTTGAAAAGTGTTATATATGGGCGTATGTCCGTGTGTAACCTGTGAGTGAAGGTGCACAGCGACGAGTGATGCACGGTTACCCCCCGAGACGCTAAAAAGAGAAAAGTTGATGACGAATGGCGTGTTTTCAACAAGACATGGACTGCCAAGTATTTCTTTACAGAAATTAAAGGTAAAGCCGTGTGCTTAATTTATGGTACACATGTAGCTGTGTTTAAAGAATATAGTGTAACGACCTGCTGAAGTTGATGTTGTGTTCTTGAGTTGCGGAAATGAGGAGTGAGGATGGACGTGCGTGTGGAAGGAACAAGATAAGTTGAGCTGTGTTAGTATAGGTTGCTCAATAAAAGTTTAAAAAGAGCGTCAGACTTGGTGTGCACTTCTTCTGGACGCTACAATTGGTGTCAGAAGTAAAACTTTGCGCATACTGCCGCTGCTTGTGTGAGCATACTGTGCTGCTTGTGTGCTCAGCCTGCTACGTCATTGGGAGGTACGTGCCACGATGTTTCCTGGCGACTTTGTCAAGATTGAACGGGAGGGGAAGGACATTGAGTGGGGACTTAAGGTGCCGGCAGCGACTGCAGATGTCTGTGTGAATCCCGGACGTGAGGAGCTCGTCGCAAAGAGAGAGAGAGAGAGTGGAAGGAGAGAGGCAGCGTCTACAGGTGCAGCGCACGCTGCTTGGCATGGGGGAATTCCGCCCTCAATGAAGACTCCCAGGTTTGATGGCAAGGCGAACTGGGAGGCATTTCATCCCACTTCTGACACCAATTGTAGCGTCCAGAAGAAGTGCACACCAAGTCTGACGCTCTTTTTAAACTTTTATTGAGCAACCTATACTAACCAGTGACGTGCAGTCACTAGAGGCAGGTGAGGCGGGGCCTCACCTGCCATCATGGAAAGAAAAAAAATGTAAAAAGAAAAAAAAAAGATTAAATTGTTATATGTATCCAGTGATTATACTATAAAGTTATTATTTTTATTCAAAATCGCTGAATTTTCACATTTGCCGTTCAAATACTGAGAAGAGACGGTGCGGTGAACAGCAGCCAGTTGAGGCACGTCACTCAGTGCCTCAACATGGATTGCGGACTCGGCTAACTGCTGGCCTGCTGTGCAGTGAGACTGTATTGCTATATGAACTATATTATACATTTCCATAGTTTAGTTAGCTGAGGTATATAATGTACAGTGTATTTTGTCAACAACTGTATGTGTGTAACGTATTTCTTGTGCTGAGTGATCATAAAACGGCTGCAAAAGACGCACTGGCTGAGGCTCCAGTAGCCCCGCCTCCTGCACCCCCGCCGTAGAATTGTTATATCAACTAAAGCCCACACTTAAACTTTCCACGTGCAAGATTGAATCTATTTCAAAAATTATTTCATAAGAAGCCAAAAAGTGCAAAAACAATAATGTTCGTGTTGGAGGAGTTGTGAATGACTCCAGGGCCACAACATTAGGTACACCTGCAGACTGCAGGTGTATCTAATTCACAACTCCTCCAACACAAACATTATTGTTTTTGCACTTTTTGGCTTCTTATTAAATAACTTTTGTAACCTATTTTCATGGGCTTTCCTCTTTGTGATGTTAAGTTCCTGCTATGCGCTGTTATACAGTATATGCCTTGAGCTCTTATTTTGAAGGCGCTAAGAGCGGAAGTGATGTCACGTTGCGGAGGTTTTTGAAAGAAGGTAAATAAAGTGGTCCTCGTGTAAACTGGAGCCTCCGTGTTTGTTATTTTGTAGTTTCATACAGTATAGGCGACATTTATAAACCATCGGTTACACTTTTTTAAATAGATTCAATCTTGCACGTGGAAAGTTTAAGTGAGGGCTTTAGTTGCGGCGCATGGACTTAATTTCTAAGTAAAGGTAAGACCATAATAACGTTTATTTTTATTAAATGTGCTTTTTTTGTGTGCTACAGTTTGTATGTGTAAAGTTAAAGTTAAGTTAAAGTACCAATGATTGTCACACACACACTAGGTGTGATGAAATTTGTCGTCTGCATTTGACCCATCCCCTTGTTCACCCCCTGGGAGGTGAGGGGAGCAGTGGGCAGCAGCGGCACCGTGCCTGGGAATCATTTTTGGTGATTTAACCCCCAATTCCAACCCTTGATGCTGAGTGCCAAGCAGGGAAGAATGCTGGTATGAGCTTTTAAACATAACCTGTTAACTGCTGCCAATCAAATGGCGAATAAGATACTCTTTAGGGTTCATATGTTTGTAAATCTGACTGTGATGAAGTCAGTGCCTCACCAGCCATCAACGTCACCGCACGTCACTGATACTAACACAGCTCAACTTATCTCGTTCTTTCCACACGCACGTCTATCCTCACTCCTCATTTCCGCAACAGCAAAGCTTCCTCCTTCTTCGCCAATCACCTTACAGGCGTGCTACGTTCACAACAAAGAGGATGCAAGATAAAGTGACAGAAATTGACATTTTTGCATTATATTATACATCAGGAAGTGTTGTGTAAGAAAGTGTTAAAAATAAAACCATCAAAAGCCATCTGCTTTTGTATAAAGATAAGTTAAGTTAAATGAAAATATTATTATTATTATTATTTATCTTACGGTACATCAAAAATAATTTGAGCAAAATTTAATTTGAAATATTGTCGGTGTGGCCCTCCAGCAGTGCTCGGGTTGCTCATGCGGCCCCCGGTAAAAAGTAATTGCCCACCCTTCGTGTATAGAGTGCTGACCCCTGGCCAGCACGGCTCCATGGAGGTGAGTGTGTGTCCAGTGCTTTTCTTCTCAATGACAGCATCTCAGTCACATCGCGCCAATTTTAGCGACTCTCCATATTGAGAGTCTGATTTTAGCACAAATCTATGATTCGCTTTACTTCCGCGTACCCAGAAAAGGGGCGGTAAAAGTTTGACTCCGATTGGCTGTTCCGCTGTGTCTTCTTTATGCTTTGCAGCCGCACTTGAATGTACGTTTCAGCGCTTGGTGTCATAATTACGACTGTTTAGATGGATAAAAAAGTACAGATGGCAGCATCATTAGTCTATAACTTTAACGCCCGACCCAATTAGGAACTGGTACTTAAAATACTGGTACTCTGTTTGCATTCCTATTCGAGGGAGGATTGTTGAACTCTTTCGGTGCTGCCTGCTATGTTGCCTTGTTGATGTCGACACTCGACAGTCGCAAACGAGAACGTTAGTCTCGTTATACGTCTCCACAAAAGTCTCGCAAGATTAGAACAGCCATATTTTATGACAGATCTCCAGTCAACCGATTCATGACTTTCCAACCGGACATCGACCGATCAATACCATATATCAGTGGTGTGCCGTCAGGGCCAGCAAGGCCTTCTCTGCTGGCCTAACATAACCAGAAATCATGATCATAATTAAAGTTATGCTCCTTCCAGTGCTGTTGTTTTTAGTTTTAGTTTGTATCCAATCAGAATTCAGCTAGCTTATGTTGCCATGCTGTACCCAATCTGCCAGCGGCCTTCAGAATCAACAATGCGGGCGATCATGTACTGTAAGTGAACGGGCACATAGAGGTGATAGACAGTTGCGATAGCCAATCAGATCGCGAGAGAAGGAGAACAAAACGTTGATTAGGTGGCAGATATTGTCATGGGGGGGGGGGGGGTCGCAGCTCGCTACGGGTTGTTCTCCCGGGATGCAGAATGGACTACTCTGGACAAGGCGTGCAGGTAAAAACATGATTTAATTACCCAAAACTCAAAGAGGTACAAACAAAAAAAGCAACACAAAGCGAAGGCACTTGGAGCTAAAGCACAAAACTTAGCGCAGAAAACAAAGAAGCTAACACTTAGCATGGACTTGAGACAAGTAATACTCACAAGACTTTGGCATGAAACAAAACTTCCGTAACAGGTTGCATGACGCAAATAATGACGCCAGGCCGACTGACTGTCAAAGGCAAACTTAAATAATGCCTCTGATTAGTGCTCGGGTAGCAGGTGAGCGGCCGAACACTAATCAGAGACAGGTGAACATAATTAGCAACAGGTGCGTGAGTCCAAAACGTGAAACAGGTGACACTAATGGTTGTCAAGGTAACAAACAAACAAGGAAGTGCAACCGGGAACGATGGAGTCTTTAAACAGAAAATAACAGAAAACATGATCCAAACCACAGATCATGACAGATATACATTTGCAAGAAAATTTTCAAGAAGGATATTTCAAGAGAAACTCCATCTTGTGAGACGATGTTGGCCAGACCCCGGAAGCTAGCTCAGCTGTTCTGGCGATGAAATGGGGAAACGCTCGCCATTTCCACTCGAATAAGCCGACGACGAGGGGTACCACTGGCTTGTACGGCGTCGAAAAGTTTCTATAAATTGTCCATCCATCCATCCATTTTCTACCGCTTATTCCCTTTGGGGTCGCGGGGGGTGCTGGAGCCTATCTCAGCTACAATCGGGCGGAAGGCGGTGTACACCCTGGACAAGTCGCCACCTCATCGCAGGGCCAACACAGATAGACAGACAACATTCACACTCACATCCACACACTAGGGCCAATTTAGTGTTGCCAATCAACTTATCCCCAGGTGCATGTCTTTGGAGGTGGGAGGAAGCCGGAGTACCCGGAGGGAACCCACGCAGTCACGGGGAGAACATGCAAACCCCACACAGAAAGATCCCGAGCCCGGGATTGAACCCAAGACTACTCAGGACCTTCGTATTGTGAGGCAGATGCACTAACCCCTCTGCCACCGTGAAGCCCTCTATAAATTGTGAGTTCAAATATTTTATTGTTTCACTTTTTGATATGTTTTTTGCAATTTTATATATATATATATATTTTTTTTAATCTTTTTTAATTGCGGATGCGTTTTAATTGTTTTTTAAAGGCGCCAGAAAATAACCCCTTTGTATACTGTTTATGTGATCCAATGCCCAGTAGGGCGTAAATGTGTTCCTGCATAGTATTTCTCCAGCAATTTTGAGAGGTAATTATTGAAGTCGGACATCACTGAAGGCCTAGGTGGGAAACGCACGGCCCGCCACTGCTATATATAGATCTATCCAGATGCTCGCCAAACAATGTATTTATATCTCTACAGTAAAAACGGGTAATCGACTTGTACAAATTATTTTTTACACCCCTAATTACTATGTCTTGTCATTACATCAATGGTTTATTTGGTCTCAAAAATAATGGCAATAATATCGTTTATCAACAATAATTTGTAGGTCAATATATCGTTTTTGTCATCGGCCCAGGCCTAATGGAGACACTCATTTACTGCACATTCATGTTATCATGCTCCTTATCTGCAGGGTTTTGCTAAGTTTACAAACATGCAACAGACAACTATCAGGGTCTCTGCAGGTTTCAACAAGTCAAATTTAAGACTTTTTAAGACTATTTTTTGGCCTTAATGAATATAATTTAAGACCATTTCACATCCATAAGGACAAAAAAGTACAAAAACAAAGGACAATCAGAGGGCCAGAAATAATTGTGTCATGATGTGGAGGTGACGAACCCCAAGATGCAGAGATGGCAGGCGGTGTACAAAAAAACATGGTTTTAATGTTCAAAAAAAGGTGAAAACAAAAAGGCGCACGAAACAAACGCTAACACTTAGCCTGAACTATGGACATGAAACAAAAAGTCGCTAACTGTGGCATAACTAAACAAAACTTACTTGGCAAGGCACGAGCAAAATGAACTAAGCATGAAATCATCAGCATGAACTATGGTATCTCCAGAAAACAAGCATGAACAGAGCATTGCATGAAACAGGGAGTCCACAGCATACAACAAACAATACTCCAGCACTGACTGGAGGGCAAGGCAGGTTTAAATAATGCCTCTGATTAGTGCTCGGGCAGCAGGTGAGCGGGCGAACACTAATCAGAGGCAGGTGGAAATAATAAGTAACCATGGTAACTAAAACAAACAAGGGTGCACAAAAAACAGGAACTATGAAGTCCAAAACTAACAGAACATAAAACATGATCCAGGACATGGATCATGACAAATTGTAAGAGTATGAATTCATTCACGGCTCTTTCACAATGGGGGAAAAAAAAGGTTAAACTAACTAAATACTCCAGAAGCCTCTCTATTTAAACTATTTGAAAAAAGATTAGTAAACATAAAAGCCATTTTTTCAGATTTACCATAGAAGTGTTGTCTTGCAAAAGGTGCAGTGTGCTTCATATCAAGTGTTTTCATGTAACAACAACCAGAATGTCAGCAATGGTGGAGGAAAGCGCAACAATATATCGTCTGTGAAAGGGACAGATAGCATATCTGCTAAAGGTTAACTTTTGTAGTGTTTTTGCAGCTGTCAGACTAGAGCAAAGAGATAAAACATCTACAGTAATACTACTGTGTCTGCACAAAGTTGTGAAAAACAAAAATTGCAGACAGAGCAATTGTCTAAAAAGAAAGAAAGTGATTATGGCTTGCAAGACTTAAACATAATTTGGATGTGAATACACATCTTTATATTGATGTCATTCGGCAATAGGCAAATGTGGTGGGGGGGAGGGGCCAAAGTTTATCTGTGTATCATTGTGCAAGTGTTTGTGGCGTTTTAGCATCTTTTGACTTGGATTTATCCCGGATTTTTTACTTTTACATCATCATTCCAATCACTTTCACCGCAATGTTTACAAACGCTTTCCTCCTCGATGGCTCCACATCCGGGTCCTTAACTTAGACTTAGTCAAAATGTATTGATCCATAAGGGAAATTGTTCCACACCGTAGCTCAGTTTCAAAAGATGGAAAGGGTAAGGATAAAAAACATAATGCAGGTATTAAGTACACTAGAAATGTACCACAATATAAAAAATAACATATATGTAATTGTTTACATATTATATATATATATATATATATATATATATATATATATATACAGTATATAATATATACTGATATATTATATTATTATATTTTTATATAATATATACAATATATAACAAATCCCAATTACCATGTACAATAATACAGTATATGTAACAGCTGCAACAAAAAAAAAGCATAAAATAGAGAGTAGATCCAGCAGAAAATATACTGTACATTATAAACAAAGAGAGGTAGCGAACATAGAAGCTGTCAGGTAATTAACACTTTATTCGCTTCAAACATGCATCAAAATAATTGTTCTGGAGCCCCAATTTGTCCATCTTATGCAAGTAATTCGGCTTTGCTGTGGGCTTTTGTTTCGTTTTTTGTCAATGACTTTTTATAATCGACATTGTCGATTACGTAAACTAATGGTTGCAGCCCTACTAATTTTTGGGACAAAATAAATATCATGCAATGTTTCGTGATGTTAATCACTGCACGTAAGCAGCAAGGCTGAAAACCAACATTGAATGCCCGTGACCTTCGATCCCTCAGGCGGTACTGCATCAAAAAGCGACAACAGTGTGTAAAGGATATCACCACATGGGCTCAGGAACAACTTCAGCAAACCGCTGTCAGTAACTACAGTTTGTCGCTACATCTGTAAGTGCAAGTTAAAACTCTACTATGCTAGTTAAAATGGCAAAAGCCATTTATCAACAACACCCAGAAACGCCGCTGGCTTCGCTAGGCCCGAGCTCATCTAAGATGGACTGATGCAAAGTGGAAAGGTGTTCTGTGGTCTAACGAGTCCACATTTCAAATTATTTTTGGAAACTGTGGCCGTTGTGTCCTCCGGACCAAAGAGGAAAAGAACCATCCGGATTGTTATAGGCGCAGAGTTCAAAAGCCAGTATCTGTGACGGTATGGGTGTATTAGTGCCCAAGACATGGGTAACTTACACTGTGAAGGCACCATTAATGCTGAAAGGTACATAAAGGTTTTGGAGCAACAGATGTTATCATCCAAGCAACGTTATCATGGACGCCCCTGCTTATTTCAGCAAGATAATGCCAAACCACGTGTTTCAACAGCGTGGCTTCAAGGTAAAAGAGTGCGGGTACTAGACTGGCCTGCCTGTAATCCAGACCTGTCTCCCATTGAAAATGTGTGGCGCATTATGAAGCCTAAAATACGACAAAGAAGACCCCGGACTGTTGAACAACTTAAGCTGTACATCAAGAAAAAATGGGAAAGAATTCCACCTGAGAAGCTTCAAAAATTGGTCTCCTCAGTTTCCAAACGTTTACTGAGTGTTGTTAAAAGGAAAGGCCATGTAACACAGTGGTAAAATTGCCCCTGTGCCAACTTCTTTGTACTGTGTTGCTGCCATTAAATTCTAAGTTAATGATTATTTGCAAAAAAAAATTAAGTTTCTCAGTTTGAACATTAAATATCTTGTCTTTGCAGTTTATTCAATTAATTATAAATTCGAAAGGATTTGAAAATCATTGTATTCTGGTTTTATGTACGAATTACACAATGTGCAAACTTCACTGGTTTTGGGTTTTGTAAAACATCACTTACTGTACAAGGTCTGCTGTCATTGGGATGCCAACAGCAAGGATGTTCATATATTCCCATTTAGGTGAAGAATGTCTCATAATCCTCACAAAGAAAAGGGGTAGTGGGCGGGGCAGACAAATCGTATGTTCGTGTCGTCCTTGCCAGTTTCGGGTCCTAAATGGCTGTCAAAGTGTACCAACTTGTCAGAATACCTACTCAGACGTCTTCTGTCCAGGTAAGATGCATGATTTATGCTCTAGAATAAACTTACAGGGAGCAATGAAGCGAGGAAGCAGCAGCAATGATGTAAACATCGGAACAAACGTCAAGGCTACGAATAGTTTGTCTGCGTTAGCGCTTGTAATAACAATATCATTAATACTTGGTTAATATTCAAGTCACAAAATGTAAATAAAGTCTTGTTGCCGCTTTTTGAATGGTTATTTGTTGGATTTTATGGGCGATATAGTGGAGCTCCCATTGGCTCCGCTGTAAGTGGACTTTTATTCATGTTTATTTATAAGTTAGTATGCATTAAAAAAAATCAATTTGTTGTCAAGTCTTTCATAATGATTGTGAGTAGGGATGTCCGATAATGGCTTTTTGCCGATATCCGATATCCGATATTCCGATATTGTCCAACTCTTTAATTACCGATACCGATATCAACCGATACCGATATCAACCGATATATACAGTCGTGGAATTAACACATTATTATGCCTAATTTGGACAACCAGGTATGGTGAAGATAAGATACTTTTAAAAATAATTAATAAAATAAAATAAGATAAATAAATTTAAAACATTTTATTGAATAAAAAAAGAGAGTAAAACAATATAAAAACAGTTACATTGAAACTAGTAATTAATGAAAATGAGTAAAATTAACTGTTAAAGGTTAGTATTATTAGTGAACCAGCAGCACGCACAATCATGTGTGCTTACGGACTGTATCCCTTGCAGACTGTATTGATATATATTGATATATAATGTAGGAACCAGAATATTAATAAGAGAAAGAAACAACCCTTTTGTGTGAATGAGTGTAAATGGGAGAGGAAGGTTTTTGGGGTTGGTGCACTAATTGTAAGTGTATTGTGTGTTTTTTATGTTGATTAAATAAATAAAAAATTAAATTAAATTTTTTTTTTTTTTAAACAAAAAACGATACCGATAATAAAAAACCGATACCGATCATTTCCGATATTACATTTTAACGCATTTATCGGCATGTGAGCGATAGGCACAATTTCAAAATGTGCAGTTCCCCTTTAATACTCATACTGTTGTTTATTATTTTGACTGTGGTTTTTAAATTCTAAATGTAACATTGATAATATTTTCCAAACACTACATGCAGCACACGTGGAACAAAGCTAGAACTTTACAGCATAGAAACGAACTGTATTGTGTTATCAGCTGACATGTTTGTCCATCTGCTGATGGAAGCTGTTCAAAAGTTTGGCAGGCCATGACAAGCTTCCTGACCATGGCAATGATGCCAAGCATAAAGCCATGGCTCTGCTCCGGTGTTGTGTGATACATGTGGGCCACTGTAGGTAGGCCAGTTGGGTCGGAAGTGTGACAAATGGTACCCAGCCAACTGGTGCTCGTTTTGAAGCTCAGCGCAAATTTGAGGTTATATTTAATGATCTCTATCATGTTTGGGTGATTTATAACTATAATTTATATGATGGGTGATTTATAACTTTAGCACAAGAACTATTTAGTTTTTTACATATATTGAACCAGGATATATTTGACCAAGATGCAAAGATTGATATGAGAAACTGAAACAAACACCAAACCATAAGTCATATTTACAGGTTCACGAAGAAAGAAAATTATAAAAATATGGATTATTCCATTTTGTGATATAAACTAATGACCTGTTAAAGATTATGCCTCTGTGGTTCAAATGCTGGCATTGCAATCCATGTCCAAACAAACAGAGATATTGTTAAAAAAAAACCTAGTAAAATATGTTTCAAATTAGACATTCTGCACAAACCCCAAAACTAGTGAAGTTGCCATGTTGTTTAAATCGTAAATAAAAACAGAATACAATTATTTGCTAATCCTTTTCAACCTATTTTTAATTGAATAGACTGCAAAGACAAGATACTTAACGTTCGAACTGGAAAATGTTGTTATATTAGTTCATTTGGAATTTGATGCCTGCAAAATGTTTCAAAAAAGCTGGCACAAGTGGCAAAAAAGACTGCGAAAGTTGAGGAATGCTCATCAAACACTTATTTGGAACATCCCACAGGTGAACATGCTAATTGGGAACAGGTGGGTGCCATGATTGGGTATAAAAGCAGCTTCCATGAAATGTTCAGTCATTCACGAACAAGGACTGGGCGTGGTTCATAAATTTATGAACAAATGCGTGAGCAAATTGTTGAACAGTTTAAGAACAACATTTCTCAACGAGCTATTGCAAGGAATTTAAGGATTTCACCATCTACGGTCCATAATATCATTGAAAGGTTCAGAGAATCTGGAGAAATCACTGGACCTAACATTGAATGCCTGTGACCTTCGATCCCTCAGGCGGTACTGCATCAAAAACCGACATCAGTGTGTAAAGGATATCACCACATGGGCTCAGTAACACTTCAGAAAACCACTGACAGTAACTACAGCCGGTCGCTACATCTGTAAGTGCAAGTTCAAACTCTTCTATGCAAAGCCAAAGCCATTTATCAACAACATCCAGAAACACCGCCGGCTTCGCTGGGCCCGAGCTCATCTAAGATGGACTGATGCATAGTGGAAAAGTGTTCTGTGGTCTGACGAGTCCACATTTGAAATTGTTTTTGGAAACTGTGGACGTCGTGTCCTCTGGAAGAAAGAGGAAAAGAACCATCCGGATTGTTATAGGCGCAAAGTTGAAAAGCCAGCATCTGTGATGGTATGGGGGTGTATTAGTGCCCAAGACATGGGTAACTTACACATCTGTGAAGGCACCATTAATGCTGAAAGGTACATACAGGTTTTGGAGCAACATATGTTGCCATCCAAGCAACATTATCATGGACGCCCCTGTTTATTTCAGCAAGACAATGCCGAGCCACGTGTTACAACAGTGCAACTTCATAGTAAAAGAGTGCGGGTACTAGACTGGCCTGCCTGTAGTCCAGACCTGTCTCCCATTGAAATTGTGTGGCGCAATCCATCCATTTTCTACTGCTTATCCCTTTCGGGTTCGCGGGGTGTCGCTGGAGCCAATCTCAGCTGCATTCGGGCAGTAGGCGGGGTATAGCCTGGACAAGATGCCACCTCATCGCAGGGTGTGGCGCAATATGAAGCCTAAAATACCACAAGGGAGACCCGGGACTGTTGAACAACTTAAGCTGTACATTAAGCAAGAATGGGAAATAATTCCACCTGAAAAGCTTAAAAAATTGGTCTCCTCAGTTCCCAAACGTTTACTGAGTGTTGTTAAAAGGAAAGGCCATGTAACACAGTGGTAAAAATGCCCCTGTGCCAACTTTTTGCAACTTAAATTTTAAGTTAATTATTATTTGAAAAAAAATTATTTTGTTTCTCAGTTCGAACATGAAATATCTTGTCTTTGCAGTCTATTCGATTGAATATAAGTTGAAAAGGTTTTAAAAATCATTGTATTGTGTTTTTATCTACGAATTACACAACGGGCCAACTTGATTGGTTTTGGGTTGTGTATTTATATTTTTTGCGCAAAACTGAAAACTTTCTTTCTAACTTACTTTTTATCTTTATTTTCAGCATTTGTGTACAGTTGGGGAAAACAGCAATTTTGTGTTTGTTTATTTCTTATTTTGTACCCTATGACTCCATAGTTGTTTACAGCTACATAAGCTTTCAAAATAACTTTATTTAACAGCCGAACATGTCAAATTGTTTAATTGCCCTACAATATGTGTTAGCCCACGTTTAGCACGACTAAGCAGTGTTCGGAATAACAGCTGTATATAATAATAGTAATTATTTTTAATAGTAAGTATTACTAGTATCGAGTAATCTAATTAATTACTATTATGTACGTTACAACGATGATACTAATACGCTTGGTGTAACGTGGCTCGCTACTTTTGATGTGGTTTTAAGTCAACAAGATAATGTCAGAAGCACAGCAGAAATATCTCTGTGCTAATGAAAGCAACAACCAGCACCAAACTAAACAAAATGAATGTGCTATCAAACAGAAGGAGGCAACATCACACAGCAAACAGCGTACACACAATTATACACACACTACTACTGCTACATGGAAATAATGAACAACAACTCCTTTATCCCGCACTTCATCCTGCTGAATAATCACTCAATATACATGACATTTGTCTATTACCTGACCGCTTCTATGTTAGCTACCTTTCTTTGTTTATAATGTATATTTTCTGCTGGATCTACTCTCTATTTTATGCTGCCCTTTTTTATTTTTTTTGCTGCAGCTGTTAAATATACTGTAGTATTGTACATGGTAATTTGGATTTGTTATATATTGTATATAAAAATATGATATAATATAATAATATATCAGAATATATTATAGACTGTATATATGATATGTAAATATTACATATATGTTATATTTGATATTGCTACTGTGGTACATTTTTAGTCTACTTTATGCCTTTTGTTTTCGCCCTTGTGTGCATTATCCTTTTCATCCCTATCCTTTCCATCCTCTGAAACTGAGCTACTGTGTGGAACAATTTCCCTTGTGGTTTAATAAAGTTTGTCTAAGTGTAAGTCTAAGTCTATGATTGAAGTGACAAGCTTGCAATCATGTTAGGTCTGTTAGAAAGATATGGAAATGTAATATGTATATGTTAAATGTGTTATTTTGTGCAGAATTGTTTTTATTTTGTTACAAATTATTTCCCATGAATTCATTTTAGGACAACACTTGCATCAAATTGAATTAAAGTTTGATTTCAAAAGTATAACATTGGCTTTAGGTAAACCACCATATTTTTCGGACTATAAGCCGCAGTTTTTTTCATAGTTTGGCCCGGGGGTGCGACTTATACTCAGGAGCGACTTATGTGTGAAATTATTGACACATTACCGTAAAATATCAAATAATATTATTTAGCTCATTCACGTAAGAGACTAGACGTATAAGATTTCATGGGATTTAGCGATTAGGAGTGACAGATTGTTTGGTAAACGTATAGCATGTTCTATATGTTATAGTTATTTGAATGACTCTTACCATAACATGTTACGTTAACATACCAGTCACGTTCTCAGTTGGTTATTTATGCCTCATATAACGTACACTTATTCAGCCTGTTGTTCACTATTCCTTATTTATTTTAAATTGCCTTTCAAATGTCTGTTCTTGGTGTTGGGTTTTATCAAATCAATTTCCCCAAAAAATGCGACTTACATATGGTTTTTTTCTTCTTTATTATGCATTTTCGGCCGGTGCGATTTATACTCCGGAGCGACTTATACTCCGAAAAATACGGCAATTTTATTTTTTAACATGCTTCAGACAATATTGAGGATATCTACGCCTACCCAATATGTAAATATAATCACAAATTAATGAATGGAGGCCTATGAATGCTTCAGATGGGTTAAATAGCAGGGGGGCTAAATCTGTTGGCCAACACAGAAAGAGTCCATGTGATCACAGCTCGGGCGTCCTCACCTCCGCTGTCACTATGGTGGCATTATTCTAATCCTCTTTTTTCCAGAAGAAATTCATCATTACTGCCATTAAAATCATCCTGGTGTTCATCTCAGTATACTGTTTTTTTGGGTTTTTTTAATCACGCTCTGCACTAGTCAACTTTAAATATAGAGTATAAAGGCTTTTGACTTGTGTCTAAAAAAGTGCTGGCTTCTAATAAATTTGATTCACAGCCAAAACCTTACTGCAGATGAAGTATGTGCAGTCCCAGTAATCCCAGCAATACATGAACCGTAAATTAAAAATAGCCAGTGATGCCTGATAAGTAATTTAGTAGACACATGAATATTCTCTTCATCCCATGAATATGTACATGGATATATATAACTCCGTAGTTGTTGCTTGATGTACCCATTTTTTAACCAGCATTCGAGACTCGGACATATTGAAAAACATATATATTTTTTTTATAACTGTCCACTGTAGTCACCAATAGTACATGAAAGGGTTGAATATAATTGTTTCTGTGTGTGTGTGTGTGTGTGTGTGTGTGTGTGTGTGTGTGTGTGTGTGTGTGTGTGTGTGTGTGTGTGTGTGTGTGTGTGTGTGTGTGTGTGTGTGTGTGTGTGTGTGTGTGTGTGTGTGTGTGTGTGTGTGTGTGTTTCTACCCTTTTTAAGACATCAACAAAGAAAAGTGCCTTCCATATGAGGACTGGTGAACAAGTCAGGACATAAATCATGGTCCCAATATGGAAAACCATCGCATCTAATAGAGAATGTCTCATTTGTACCCCTGGTGGTGAAATCTATCATAATTAGGGTGGTCCCAAAAAGGAGAGATTTTTTCTAATTGACTGTGTGTCGGTTTTAAAAGTGCTCCCCCTCTGGTCAACATATGAAATAACAAGTGTGTGTAAAAATGTTAAGTGCTCCCCCTCTGGCCAACATATGTAATAACACGTGTGTGTAAGAAATTGAAATGTGCTCCCTTTGACCAAAATTAATTTAAAAATATATATATTAGAGATAAATGCGTTAAAATGTAATATCGGAAATTATCGGTATCGTGTTTTTTTTTATCGGTATCGTTTTTTTTGTTTTGTTTTTTGTTTTTTAGTTTTTTGTATTATTAAATCAACATAAAAAACACAAGATACACTTACAATTAGTGCACCAACCCAAAAAACCTCCCTCCCCCATTTACACTCATTCACACAAAAGGGTTGTTTCTTTCTGTTATTAATCTTCTGGTTCCTACATTATATATCAATATATATCAATACAGTCTGCAAGGGATACAGTCCGTAAGCACACATGATTGTGCGTGCTGCTGGTCCACTAATAGTACTAACCTTTAACAGTTAATTTTACTAATTTTCATTAATTACCAGTTTTTATATTGTTTTACTTTCTTTTTTATTCAAGAAAATGTTTTTAACTTATTTATCTTATTTTATCAAATTTTTTTAAAGGTACCTTATCTTCACGATATCTGGTTGTCCAAATTAGGCATAATAATGTGTTAATTCCTCGACTGTATGTATATCGGTTGATATCGGTATCGGTTGATATCGGTATCGGTAATTAAAGAGTTGGACAATATCGGAATATCGGATATCGACAAAAAGCCATTATCGGACATCCCTAATATATATATATATATATATATATATATATATATATATATATATATATATATATATATATATATATATATATATATATATATATATAAACAACTAAAAGCTTATCTTTTTTATATTTACGTAGTTTGTATATATCATTAATGTTGTAAATACAAATCTTTATATATCTAGAAAGGGTGGTCCTAAAGAGGTAGCCATTTTTCGAAGGTCTCTAGAAGGTAACAAATACAAGAATGTGTGTGTGTGGCGGCAAACACACAAATAGGGCTGTAACGATTAATCAATTAAATTGTTGAATTCGATCTCAAAAAAGCTTTAATTTATAATCTGTTGCTTCTATTAACTGTTTAAAGAATGTAAATAATAAAAATGTATAAAATCCGGATTGCATTGATTGCCCCAAACTTTTAATACGCGTACATACCATAGTTTCCGCACGGCCGCTGCAATATAGCGCACATGAGAGCAGCTGTGTTTTTGCCATGATCTGTGTTGCGGTGAACAGAAAATAGTTGTTTTGTCGGTTTTTATTTGTATCAATGCACACTTGTTAAAAGGTTGATGATTTATGAGAAAAAAATATTGAAAGATATGGCAAGCAGAAAAATCGCTATTTCAGCTATTTTCCCTAAAATATGCATTGGGGCTATGAAGTGTGTTTTATCCCATTACTTGATTTATCAAACAAATTAATCGATAGATTACTTGATCACCAAAATAATCAATAGCTGCAGCCCTATACACAAGTATTTTCAAAGTTCAGGGTAATATTGCATTTTCAACACCTTTGTAGAAAACAGTAGCGGGCTGTGCATTTCCCACCTAGGCCTTCAGTGATGTGCGACTTCAATGATTACCTCTCAAAACACCATCTTTTATGTCACCACATGACCATTGCTGGAGAAATACTATACAGGAACACATTTACGCACTACTGATCATTGAGTCACATCAACAGTGTACAAAACGGGTTATTTTGTGACGCCTTTAAAAATCAATTAAAACGCATCAGCAATTAAAACATATCTTAGTTTGTACTGTCAAAATAAAAATTGCAAAAAACATAAAAAAATTAAACTCACAATTTATAGCACCTATTCGACGCCATATAAGCCAGTGGTACCACTCTTCCTCGGCTTATTCGAGTGGAAATGGCGAGCATTTCCCCATTTCATAGCAAGAACAGCTGAGCTAGCTTCCGGGGTTTGCTGACATTGTCTCACAAGATGTAGTTTCTCTTTAAATATCCTTCTTGAAAATGGCCTTGCAAATATATATCTGCCACCTAATCAACGTTTCGTTCTCCTTCTCTGTTATCCCGGTTTGGCTACGGTGCAACACTTCCTGCTTCCTGCTAAATTGAAACTTGTGATTAGATACTCACTTTGGAATGACAAGTGAGTATCCAATCACAGTCTCGTTAACATCAGGCTACTTGGATAGGCTACTGTCAAAAACTTGTGATCTAATTGGCTATCGCAACTGTCTATCAACTGTATGTGTTCTCAAATTCATCTGCTAACGGTCCCGGTGAGTATCCAATCACAGGACGCGTGAATGTCACGTTCAACGTAAGGCAGCTAGAAGGCCTTACTGACAACAACTCATGATCTGATTGGCTATCGCAACTGTCAATCACCTGTATGTCCCCGTTCACTTACAGTGCACGATCGCCCGCATTGTTGATTCTGAAGGCTTCGGGCAGATTTGGCACAGCATGGCAACATAAGCTCGCTGAATTCTGATTGGATACAAACTAAAACTAAAAACAACAGCACTGGAAGGAGCATAATATGACATGAAGAGAATATGAATACGTTTATATATTTAGGTAAAGTAAATTAAAAAATGATTGTATCTTTAATTATGATCGTGATTTCTGGTTATGTTAGGCCAGCAGAGAAGGCCTTGCTAGCCCTGACGGCACACCACTGATAGAAAGGTATGTGTGAACGTTGTCCGTTCTCTGTAGTGTGTACTATTATGTATACAGTATATGTGTCCTGGGCATGACGTTAAAGTGCATCAGGCAGTGGAGGCTCCTCTATGGGGTCTTGGGGCACTAGGAGGTTAACCCCTTTACTACTGTTACCGCAGGTGGCCCCTGGCAAAGGCCGAGTACCTGACTGCCCCCGAGCCAGAGATACGGTGAAGACCTCAACGGCGGAGCAGGCGGAAGACGGTAGATTTAAGAACTACCACAACGGCTGCGATGGTGGAGGAAGGCTGCAGCAGCAGAAAAGGGTCCCCAGTTGTCTTGGACTCCATCAAATTATAATTCTTTAAAAAAATGTCATTCTTGTTGCCATGGTTACAGGCACAAACAAAACTGCACATTGGAAGTGTCCATGAAATACAAACAAGATACTTTTATTGTGGTGGAATCAAAACAGGAAGTTGTGTACCAGGCCTTTAAGCCTTTAAATTGCGGCCTTTAGCTCATCAACCTTGCGGCCACAAAGGCCGCAAGGTTGTGGCTGGCCCCACTATGGACTGGACTCTTACTATTATGTTGGATCCACTATGGACTGGACTCTCACAATATTATGTCAGACCCACTCGACATCCATTGCATTGGTCTCCCCTAGAGGGGGGGGGGGGGGGGGGGTTTACCCACATATGCGGTCCTCTCCAAGGTTTTTTCATAGTCATTCACATCGACGTCCCACTGGGGTGAGTTTTTCCTTGCCCTTATGTGGGCTCTGTACCGAGGATGTCGTTGTGGCTTGTGCAGCCCTTTGAGACACTTGTGATTTAGAGCTATATAAATAAACATTGATTGATTGATTGATTGATTGATGCCACTGGACCCTGACCCGATTCTGTCAAGGATCGTGTGCGGTGACTGTCTGTGCACCAGTCTCCCCACGTTAAACAAAGTCACGCACAGGCATCCTCCATAAAGGGGTACACCCCTACCAGGAGGATCATCATACTCGTTCGAGTGACCGCCGATGATGATGATACAGTATATATAGTTTGTAGATTACAATAAAATAATCTTCAACAATATTAAACCATTACACGAGAAAATCAATTTAAACAGTCAAATAAAAACAATAAAAACTATTTGATATATGATTAAATCAGTAACAACATATAATTTGACAGCAGTGCTGCTTCTGCTCCTCGGTTTCTATAGCAACCATAAGGATGCTGTCACCAAGGTGACCGTAACAGAAGACAAAAAAGGAAGCTGGACACGGTGCTTGTGTGATGAATGTTCTGTCTGCCACGTGTTGTGAAACAACATGGAGCTGAGACAAACAGTGTGTGGTTTCAATAGTTTACCAACAAAAATATATGTGGACTCATTTTACATAGTGATTTTATACAGCTTAGAAGTCAAATTTTGATAACACTTTAGTATGGGGAACATATTATAAGTAACAGAGACTTAATTTAGAGTTATTTGGACACTAGGGGAACATATAAGGGTTAGGGTTAGGGTTAGGGTTACTAATAAGAAATAATTCTGAGGTTTTTGAGGGAAGACTCTTAGTTAATGGCTTACTGGTTGTATAATAAGGCCATGCAGAATAAGGCATTAATAAGTACCGTATTTTTCGGAGTATAAGTCGCACCGGAGTATAAGCCGCACCGGCCGAAAATGCATAATAAATACGGAAAAAAACATATATATGTCGCACTGGAGTATAAGTCGCATTTTTGGGGGGAATTTATTTGATAAAACCCAACACCAAGATTAGACATTTGAAAGGCAATTTAAAATAAATAAAGAATAGTGAACAACAGGCTGAATAAGTGTACGTTATATGAGGCATAAATAACCAACTGAGAACGTGCCTGGTATGTTAACGTAACATATTATGGTAAGAGTCATTCAAATAACTATAACATATAGAACATGCTATACGTTTACCAAACAATCTGTCACTCCTAATCGCTAAATCCCATGAAATCTTATACGTCTAGTCTCTTACGTGAATGAGCTAAATAATATTATTTGATATTTTACGGTAATGTGTCAATAATTTCACACATAAGTCGCTCCTGAGTATAAGTCGCACCCCCGGCCAAACTATGAAAAAAACTGCGACTTATAGTCCGAAAAATACGGTACTTAATAATGACTAATTAAGAGCCAATATGTTACTAATTTGCAGGTTAATAAGAAACTAATTAATGGTGAATATGTTCCCCATACTAAAGTGTTACCCACATTGTATATACACATAATGAAATTAATAAAGTGTAGGTTAGCAACAAAGTGTTGAATTTACAAGCGTTAGCCGACTATAAATAGATGAGACATAAACAAAATGCAAATCAAATATGCTTCCAGATTATACATGAGGGATGACTAAGTAGAGGATTTATAGAGCAAAGCTAAGAGTTCCAGTCAGCTCGTTCAGCCCACAGGCAGTAGGGCCTTCTGTTGGATGTGTGAAGATGGTAAGCTCTTCTATTTGGCCTCACACTGTGACCTACAAAAAATATTTTTTTTGGATTTTGTAAGTTTGTTGTTTCTCGGAACGTGCACTCTAATTATTGACTATATCTTACGTCACAATGTCACTACCATCACATACAGGGTCGTCCCTTCCCATACATAGACCTGGCCAATAATAAGTATGTCAAATAATCGAAACATAAAGAAAAATAAACTCAGTTGAAAATGTTAGTGTTTTGTTTTCGTCTCTTGCTTTCAAACAGGGTGCAAGAGGTTTCACTCCGATCACGTTCAGCACCTGTCCGTTCAATAGCAGGATCAAATGACGGCAGTAAAACCTCTTGTCAGCGAGAGACCAAATGTCCCATTGTGGAAAAAAGTTTACTTTAAATCAAATAAGCAAGATGAGCCGATAAACACGGGCGAGCCAGTGTGCCGAATTTGTTGGAAAAAGAAAGCAACAAACAAAAAAAACACCAGACTCGTTTTTTCCAACAGGGGAAATAACTGTTCAAGCTGTCCAATATTTATTGAAGTGCAATTTTTGCTAACAAAGATTGAGAGTCAATTTCATGTTTATTGTTTGTTTACTTTAGGATGATTAAAAGTTATTCACCTTCCAATTACAATGGTAAAAAAAATACTATTTACAGTTTATTACATTTGAAAGGTTTACTTGCCCTCCATCCATCTTCTTCCGCTTATCCAAGGTCGGGTCGCGGGGGCAGCAGCCTAAGCAGGGAAGTCCAGACTTCCCTCTCCCCAGCCACTTTGTCCAGCTCCTCCCTGGGGATCCTGAGGCGTTCCCAGGCCAGCCGGGAGACATAGTCTTCCCAACGTGTCCTGGGTCTTCCTCCTACCGGTCGGACATGCCCTAAACACCTCCCTAGGGAGGCGTTCGGGTGGCATCCTGACCAGATGCCCGAACCACCTCATCTGGCTCCTCTCGATGTGGAGGAGCAGCGGATTTACTTTGAGCTCCTCCTGTATGGCAGAGCTTCTCACCCTATCTCTAAGGGAGAGCCCAGAAAAGGGTGGAGTGCCATCTCCGGGTTGGGGAGGAGACCCTGCCCCATGTGGAGGAGTTCAAGTACCTCAGAGTCTTGTTCACGAGTGGGGGAAGACTGGATCGTGAGATCGACAGGCGGCGTCTTCAGTAATGCGGACGCTGTATCGGTCTGTTGTGGTGAAGAAGGAGCTGAGCCGGAAGGCAAAGCTCTCAATTTACCGGTCGATCTACGTTCCCATTCTCACCTATGGTCATGAGCTTTGGGTTATGACCGAAAGGACAAGATCACGGGTACAAGCGGCCGAAATGAGTTTCCTCCGCCGGGTGGAGGGTTACTTGCATTATTATTATTATATATTATGATTACATTAGTGCGTAGAGTGGTCTCAAAATAATATATTTTAATTCAATCATTTGTAGGACAATATATCGTCCAGCAAAATGTGTTATCAGCCCAGGCCTACCTATACCCAGATCACACGCTATGCATGGGCCCCACAGTCAGGAGATCTGAGAGATCTGGTTATGAATCTCAGTCAAGACATCTCTGCATGTTCTCCTCGTGCTTGCATGGGTTTTTTCCGGGTTCCCTACCACGTTAGTTTAATTCAGGGGTGTCAAACTCATTTTAGATCGGGGGCCACATGGAGAAAAATCTACTCCCAAGTAGACTGGTAAAATCACAGCACGATAACTTAAAGATAAAGACAACTTCCCATTGTTTTCTTTGTTTAAAAATAGAACGAGCATATTCTGAAAATGTACAAATCATAATGTTGTTGTTTTTTTACACTTACATGTTGCGGTTAATAGTATTTTTGTTATGTATGTTGTCTTCTCCCTGCCTTCTCTATTGGTTTTTTCAGTTTCATCCACAGTCTTTTGTCCCCAACGAGGCACACCTGCTGCTAATCATCTCCGGGTAGTATTTAAGCGCGTCTCCACCAGCTGGTCCCCGCCGGTTATTCTTCCTGAACTCTACTCTGACATGTGTTACCTTGACTCAGCTTCCCTGGTATGTTGCCTTCACATATTTCTGTTATATTGACCTTGTTGTGTTTTTGTTTTTCTAGCCACCTTGTTTTAGAGGACTAGTTTTTTGCCACGCTGTGTGCGTTCCTGACCTTGGTTCCGCCAACCTCTGAAAGAGACTCCTTTTGTTAGATTTTCCATGGTGTGCACTTTTTGCCCCATCATCCTTAGTTACCATTTTTGGACTTATTAAATATTTTCATTTGTTATCGCTTCCCTTGCCTCCATTCTCCGCATCCCAGGGTCCCCCCTTGAACTCTATCCTAACATAATAACCGGCCATTTCAAAATGGACCTCGCAGAGACGGACCCAGTAAAGCGGGAACTGCAACAACAGGCTATTCGCCTGGGGAAACAAGAGGAACAATTTGGCTTACTTGGTGCGTGCGTCAACGCCATGACGGAACGCCAAGATGCCCGCCTTGACACATTGGAGCGACAGCTAAGTAGCGTACTCACCGCTCTGCACGCCATGTCTCCTCCCACGGCCGTTCCAGCAACCCCGCAGTTACCACCACGTCCTGAAGATACTCCTTTCCCTAGAGACACTCCTCCTGCCGCCTGTCCACCACTCTCGAAGCCTGAGCGTTTCTCCGGCGAGTCAGGTGATGTACAAACTTTTCTCACCCAATGTGAGATCTATTTCGAACTTTTGCCCGCGTCCTTTCCGTCAGAAAGAGCGCGCGTGGCGTTTATCTTGACCCACATGAGTGGCCGAGCGTCTGCTTGGGCCACCGCAGAGTGGGTGCGTCAGTCACCCGTGTGCGCCTCATACGCCGCCTTCTCCAAGGCTTTAAAGAGCATTTTCCAACGCGGGAGGCCAGGGCGTGAGGTGGCGCGATCGTTGTTGCGTCTGCAACAAGGGCAGCGCAGCGTCACGGACTTCGCCATTGAATTTCGTAGATTGGCGGCGGAAAGTGAATGGCCCACTCCCGCATTGGTGGACGTTTTCTCCCTAGGCCTTGCAGATAAGGTCCGGAGACTTATGATTCCGCTCAAAACTCCCGATAGCCTCGACGAGCTAGTCGCTACGGCAGTGGAGGTGGAGACTCGCCTCGTTGACTGGGAGACAGATAGACTCCGACAGCAAGGATGGCGCTCATCTGCATATAATGGGAGTGGCCATGGAAGGCATCAAATTACTGCCGCACCGATACCCATTATCGATGCAGTATCAATATCACGAGAGGACGAACCAATGCAATTAGGAGGATCTCGCCTGACTCAAGCGGAGAGGGATCGTCGCTTTCGCCTCCATCTTTGTCTGTATTGTGGAGAGGCCGATCATCGCCTGAACCGCTGCCCTCATCGTCCAGCTCGCCATCGTTCTCAAGCATCACCTCCTCGCACCCGAGCTCCACCCACTCGCCACACCCAAGCAACACATGCGCCAGCGACCGCTCCTGCTCCTCTACCGCCCTCTACAGGTCAGACTCTATCACGACTTCAACTCACTGGCATACTCACCTGGGATAAGGATAAGCATTTTGACATTTGTGCTCTTATTGACTCTGGTTCTGATGACAATTTTATTGATGAAGCACTTGTTAAGCGTTTGGCCATTCCCATTTCCAAGTTACACAGACCTAGGGTGGTCCGATCCCTCGACGGGGGCCACCTAGCGAGCGTTACTCATCAGACTGAACCATTAACGCTAAAATTATCTGGTAACCATTTTGAGTCTATTTGTTTTCTCGTCATTCCCTCTCGCTCGGCTCCTGTTGTGCTTGGTCTTACCTGGCTAGCTCTGCATAATCCCCATATTGACTGGGTCAAGACAAAGATCATTAATTGGGGAAATTTTTGTCACACACATTGTCTCCAATCCGCATGCCCTCGCATCGGACCCGCACGTGTCGTTACCCCAGAGATCATAGATTTGTCGGTTGTCCCCACAAATTACCATGATCTTAAGGAGGTCTTCAGTAAGGACCGCGCATTGTCACTACCACCACACCGTCCCTATGACTGCTCTATTAATCTACTCCCGGGTGCTACACTTCCTTCGTCCCGTCTTTATAATATTTCTAAACAAGAACGAGAGTCACTAGAGGACTATATCACCACGTCACTCGCTTCAGGTCTCATCCGCCCCTCCAACTCTCCTCTAGCCGCCGTTTTTTTTTTTGTGCAAAAGAAAGATAAGACACTCCGCCCTTGTATTGATTATCGGACCCTAAATCTTATTACGATTAAAAATAAGTACCCCCTTCCGCTTCTCAACTCTGCTTTTAAGCCCTTACACAACGCCAGATATTTTACCAAATTAGACCTCCGCAATGCTTATCACCTGGTCAGAATAAAGCAAGGGGACGAATGGAAGACCGCCTTTAACACACCACTAGGTCATTTTGAATATCTGGTCATGCCTTTTGGCCTCACCAATGCGCCGGGTGTTTTTCAAAACCTCATTAATGATGTTCTTCGCGACATGCTCGATCGATTTGTGGTCGTTTACTTGGACGATATCCTCATTTTTTCTCCTAACTCCGAACTTCACGTCCAGCATGTTCGCTTAGTTCTTCAACGTCTTCTAGAGAATAGACTTTTTGTCAAGGCTGAGAAATGCGTGTTTCACACTGAATCCGTTCCGTTCTTGGGGTTTATTGTAGAGAAGGGTCAACTCCGAGCAGATCCCGCTAAGATCAAGTCTGTGGTCGATTGGCCCACACCCACCACTAGAAAGCACCTCCAAAGATTTTTAGGTTTTGCTCATTTTTACCGCCGTTTTATCCGCAATTTTAGTCAGGTAGCTGAACCTCTTACTAAGCTTACATCTACCAAGATCCCCTTTTTGTGGACCTCTGAGACACAGAGGTCCTTTGAGAAACTTAAGTTATTTACTTCAGCACCTGTTCTTATCCACCCTAACGTGTCCACTCAATTTTTTGTCGAGGTTGATGCTTCCGACTCCGGCGTGGGAGCTGTTCTTTCCCAGCGCTCTACCTCCGACCAGAGGCTGCACCCCTGTGCCTTCTTCTCACGTCGCCTGACTCCTGCTGAACGCAACTACGACATAGGTAACAGAGAACTACTCGCTGTTGTCTTAGCACTGCAGGAATGGAGGCACTGGCTGGAGGGCTCGGAGACTCCGATTGTTGTGTTCACGGACCACAAGAATCTGGCATACATCCGCACTGCTCAACGGCTAAACCCAAGGCAAGCCAGATGGACATTATTCTTCACCAGGTTCAATTTTACTATAACCTTCCGACCCGGCTCTCAGAACGGTAAGCCTGACGCCTTATCCAGAATGTACGCCTGCCCCGAGGAGGCCAAGACCGAGACCATCATCCCTCCATCACAAGTGCTGGGAGCTATACAGTGGGACATCGAGAGTCGCGTGACAGAGACACTCAAGAAGGTTCCTTCTCCTCAGAACTGTCCTCAGGGTCGTTTATTTGTCATTCCAGAACTCCGTCCGGAGGTCTTGAACTGGGCCCACAACTCCAAGATCGCCTGCCACCCAGGCATTACTCGTACGACTTACCTCCTAGCCCAACGCTTCTGGTGGCCTACTCTCAGAACTGACGTGACGGAGTACGTAGCTGCCTGTTCCACCTGTGCCCGCAATAAGGCTTCTCATCGGGCACCAGCTGGCCTTCTACGGCCACTTCCCATACCCTCCCGCCCGTGGTCCCACGTGGCGTTGGACTTCATCACAGGACTTCCCCCATCTAATGGTAACACCGTAATATTGACAGTGGTGGACCGCTTTTCCAAGATGGCACATTTCATTCCCCTTCTCAAGTTGCCCTCGGCACTCGAGACTGCAGAATTACTTACACGCCACGTTTTCCGGCTGCATGGTATCCCGGTGGATGTAGTCTCGGACAGGGGACCACAATTTTCTTCGGCAGTTTGGAAGGCTTTCTGCAATTCGCTGGGAGCATCACCGAGCCTCTCTTCTGGATACCACCCACAGACTAACGGTCAGACGGAGCGCACCAATCAGGATCTGGAGGCGGCCATCCGCTGCGTTTGCCACCAGCAGCCGGCCTCCTGGGCGCTCAGGCTATCTTGGATTGAGTACGCCCACAATACTCTCATCAGCTCGGCTGCAGGTATGTCTCCTTTCCACTCTGCCTACGGGTACCAACCTCCTGCCTTTCCTTCCCTGGAATCTGAGGTCGCCGTTCCATCGGTTGCTGTCCACCTACGCCGTGCACGTCTAGCCTGGCAGAACACACGGTCCGCACTGGCACGCACCTCGGAGCGCAACCAGCGTCTTGCCAACCGCCACCGCAGCACAGCTCCGGATTACAAGCCTGGTCAGAAGGTATGGCTGTCATCTCGTGACTTACCTCTCCAAGTTTCCTCCAAGAAACTGCAGCCACGTTTTATTGGACCTTACACCATCGAGCGAGTTATCAACCCTTCAGCGGTTCGCCTACAGCTTCCGGACTCTCTCAAGATCCATCCGTCCTTCCACGTCTCCCTACTCAAGCCTGTGTCCTCCAGTCCCTTGAGTCCTCCAGAGGTGCCTCCTCCTCCTCCCAGGCTGATCGATGGACACCAGGCGTTCACGGTCAAGGCCATTCTTGACGTGAGAAGAAGGGGCAGGGGTTTCCAGTATCTGGTCGACTGGGAAGGTTACAGCCCCGAGGACCGATCTTGGGTCCCGCGATCGCTTATCCTTGACCCTTCTCTCCTTACTGTTTTTTATGAACGTTTCCCCGAGAAGCCAGGTAAGCCGCCAGGTGGCGTCCTTTAAGGGGGGAGTACTGTTATGTATGTTGTCTTCTCCCTGCCTTCTCTATTGGTTTTTTCAGTTTCATCCACAGTCTTTTGTCCCCAACGAGGCACACCTGCTGCTAATCATCTCCGGGTAGTATTTAAGCGCGTCTCCACCAGCTGGTCCCCGCCGGTTATTCTTCCTGAACTCTACTCTGACATGTGTTACCTTGACTCAGCTTCCCTGGTATGTTGCCTTCACATATTTCTGTTATATTGACCTTGTTGTGTTTTTGTTTTTCTAGCCACCTTGTTTTAGAGGACTAGTTTTTTGCCACGCTGTGTGCGTTCCTGACCTTGGTTCCGCCAACCTCTGAAAGACTCCTTTTGTTAGATTTTCCATGGTGTGCACTTTTTGCCCCATCATCCTTAGTTACCATTTTTGGACTTATTAAATATTTTCATTTGTTATCGCTTCCCTTGCCTCCATTCTCCGCATCCCGGGGTCCACCCTTGAACTCTATCCTAACAATTTTATCTTTATTTGTCGATATTTATACTTTCTGAATAAATGATGTGATAATGTTCATCAGTCAACTCATTGTTGTTCATTTTCAATCTATCAAGATAAAAAAATGATATCAAAATCAAATTACTGTATGTTATTTATGTTGTTTGTTCATTTTTCTCGACTGGTGCACTAACATCATGTGGTTTATTTTTTTTACATATCTAGCATCATCTACAAAGATGCAAATAATTGCTATTGCGACATCTAGTGGACACATTTAGAACAGCAGTTTCTTTCATTCAAAAATTTCGGCTCATTTTTATACTTAGCAAACTCATCCCGTGGGCCGGATATAACCTGTACATACTTTTGACACCCCTGGTTTTAAATGGAGACTCTAAATTGTCCATAAGTATGAATGTGAGCGTGAATGGTTGTTTGCGTTCGCCTCTCGCCCAAAATCAGCTGGGATAGGCTCCAGCTTACCTGCTAAAATGGATGTATGTATGTACATATTCATGGCCACTTCCTGCTCCATCAGTAATAGGAATTGATTGATTGATTGAGACTTTTATTAGTAGGTTGCACAGTGAAGTACATATTCCGTACAATTGACCACTAAATGGTAACACCCAAATAAGTTTTTCAACTTGTTTAAGTCGGGGTCCACTTAAATTGATCCATGATACAGATATATACTATAATATATACTATCATCATAATACAGTCATCACACAAGATAATCATCAGGGTGTATACATTGAATTATTTACATTATTTACAATTCGGGGTGTGGAGGGGCGGAGGGGTTAGGTTTGGTTGTTATCAGTCATCAACAATTGAGAACAGAGAAATGGATATTGAAACAGTGTAGGTCTGACTTGGTAGGATATGTACAGCAAGTAGTGGACATAGAGAGAGATCAGAAGGCACAAGAAAAGTATCTACATTTCATTGTTTACATTTGATTATTTACAATCCGGGGAGGGTGTTAGTTTAGGGTTGAAGTTGCCTGGAGAGGTTCTTTTAGTGCGGTTTTGAAGGAGGATAGAGATGTACTTTCTTTTACACCTGTTGGGAGCGCATTCCACATTGATGTGGCATAGAAAGAGAATGAGTTAAGACCTTTGTTAGATCGGGATCTGGGTTTAACGTGGTTCGTGGAGCTCCCCCTGGTGTTGTGGTTATGGCGGTCTATTACGTTAAAGGGGAACATTATCACAATTTCAGAAGGGTTAAAACCATTAAAAATCAGTTCCCAGTGGTTTATTTTATTTTTCGAAGTTTTTTCAAAATTTTACTCATCACACAATATCCCTAAAAAAAGCTTCAAAGTGCCTGATTTTAACCATTGTTATAAACACTCGTCCATTTTCCTGTGACGTCACACAGTGATGCCAATACAAACAAACATGGCGGTTAGAACAGCAAGGTATAGCGACATTAGCTCGGATTCAGACTCGGATTTCAGCGGCTTAAGCGATTCAACAGATTACGCATGTATTGAAACGGATGGTTGTAGTGTGGAGGCAGGTAGCGAAAACGAAATTGAAGAAGAAACTGAAGCTATTGAGCCATATTGGTTTGAACCGTATGCAAGCGAAACCCACGAAAACGACACGACAGCCAGCGACACGGGAGAAAGCGAGGACGAATTTGGCAATCGCCTTCTAACCAACGATTGGTATGTGTTTGTTTGGCATTAAAGGAAACTAACAACTATGAACTAGGTTTACAGCATATGAAATACATTTGGCAACAACATGCACTTTGAGAGTGCAGACAGCCCAATTTTCATCAATTAATATATTCTGTAGACATACCCTCATCCGCTCTCTTTTCCTGAAAGCTGATCTGTCCAGTCCAGTTGGAAATGCATCTGCTTTGAGTGTAGCAGGATATCCACACATTCTTGCCATCTCTGTCGTAGCATAGCTTTCGTCGGTAAAGTGTGCGGAACAAACGTCCAATTTCTTGCCACTTTCGCATCTTTGGGCCACTGGTGCAACTTGAATCCGTCCCTGTTTGTGTTGTTACACCCTCCGACAACACACCGACGAGGCATGATGTCTCCAAGGTACGGAAAACAGTCGAAAAAATGGAAAATAACAGAGCTGATTTGACTCGGTGTTTGTAATGTGTTTGAGAAAATGGCGGATTGCTTCCCGATGTGACGTCACGTTGTGACGTCATCGCTCCGAGAGCGAATAATAGAAAGGCGTTTAATTCGCCAAAATTCACCCATTTAGAGTTCGGAAATCGGTTAAAAAATATATTGTCTTTTTTCTGCAACATCAAGGTATATATTGACGCTTACATAGGTCTGGTGATAATGTTCCCTTTTAAGGAAGTAGTTTGACATGTACTTCGGTATCAGGGAGGTGTAGCGGATTTTATAGACTAGGCTCAGTGCAAGTTGTTTTACTCTGTCCTCCACCCTGAGCCAGCCCACTTTGGAGAAGTGGGTAGGAGTGAGGTGTGATCTGGGGTGGAGGTCTAGAAGTAATCTGACTAGCTTGTTCTGGGATGTTTGGAGTCTAGATTTGAGAGTTTTGGAGGTGCTAGGATACCTGGAGGTGCTAGGATACCAGGAGGTGCATGCGTAATCGAAAAAGGGTTGAACGAGAGTTCCCGCTAGAATCCTCATGGTGCTTTTGTTGACCAGAGAGGAGATTCTATAGAGAAATCTCATTCGTTGGTTGACCTTTTTGATTACCTTGGTTGCCATTTTATCACAGGAAAGATTAGCCTCTAGAATGGAACCTAGGTAGGTGACCTCATCTTTCCTGGTGATAACAATGTCACCCACTTTTATAGTGAAGTCATTGACTTTCTTAAGGTTGATGTGGGACCCAAAAAGGATGGATTCCATTTTACCCAAGTGTATGGATAGCTTGTTGTCAGCGAGCCAGGTGCAAGTTCTACAGAGTTCAGCACTGAGGAATTTCTCCACCTGTGACTTTCCCTTGTCTGATACCAGCAGGGCAGAGTCATCGGCAAACAAGAACAATTCACAGTCGCATGCTGATGACAAGTAGTTTATGTATACTAGGAACAGTAAAAGCCCCAATATACTGCCTTGGGGGACTCCACAGCTCACTGAGAGGGGGGGGGGGGGGGGGGGGGGGGGGGCACGGTGCCGTTAACCTCTACCACCTGTTCCCTCCCCTCCAAGTAAGATTGCATCCAGCTCGATGAGGTTTTGTCAAATTGTTCAAAAATATAATGTCATTCCACATTCCCACTGGGTCTTGTGGTGCGCAGCATGAGTACTTGTCTTCAAGGGCAGTGGTACTGGGTTTAAAGCCTGGTCGAGGTTGAGTTAATATTATATACAACAGCTATTTACAAATAGCGCTGCAATGCATGTTGGGTAATGCCAAGGAGATACCCCAATGCACTTTCGCTTTATTAACGAGCGTTGACAACACGCATTGAACGCATTCAACAGGAGCTTCTGTCGGTCATATCTCATGTTAGTCACTCCTACACTCAGTCAACACAGCTAACTCTTCTTTTGTTTGCTGACATCACACATACTCAACAGGCACCGCCTTTTAAAGACACACACACACTCACACACACACACACACATCAGCATTATGCATTGTAATATCATAAAACCTCAACAGCACACACCAGAAATAAAAAAACAAAAACACAATAATTACTTTCTGTGGTAAGTAACTGCATTAATTAAATGGTAATTCCAATAGTAATTTGATTGATTTTTAGGGAAAGTAACTTGGAACTATCACTATTTTACAGTACAAAAAATTACACAACTGTGGACTGCAACATTTTTTATTTTTACCATTTTTTTTAGCTTTACACCGAATAAAATAATAAGAAAAGGCCTGTATAAAAATTCCACAAAAGTAATAAAGCTCAGTTTTGGTTGTCTGAGTTGTATTTGTTACAAAGGTTGCACTATTCTTTTGTTTTAATTATTATTTGGTGCCTTATATTCCTTCTGTAGCCCCCCGCTCCGAAAAGGTATTATCATACCATTTACTCATTATATGAGGCAACCAAAATATTAAAAACTTTTATAGAGCTCTTGCGTTGAATCTCATTAGATTGTGCCAGTGCACGTAATGTGGTTGCTGAGTGTTCACAGATTGTTTGCACAATGTTCTAATAAGAAGGATCGGCCATTAAAACACAGAAGAAAAAAAACCTTAACAAAAAAGAATATTGTTGGTACGGAGATCATCCTTTATTCAGTTGTGCAGTAATTAATATAAACACACACAGGCAGGCTAACACAGTCATGTGACTTGCTTGGGGGCACTCAGTAGGTCAGCCAGTCTAGCAGCATCAACAACGCACACACACTCACTCACACACTTTAATTGGTACACACACTTCCAACACACACACTCCCACAAACAAGCAGACATACTCTGAGGAAGACAGTTGGCTCTCCCAAAACACGTATTTCCAGAGACAAAAAAGATGTATTCTGACACAAACGCTACTGTCTCCTACAGAGCCCAGGAAATTACACAAGCGTGTGTTTTTTTTTTTCAGCCTTATACTATTAAGTCATTTTAGGAAAACTCAACTCCAGCCAACCATAAAAGAAATTAAAGGAAACGTTCACAGAACCTCACAGCATATTTAAGCATTATTCATGCTCAAAATGACTAAACAATGCAACATCACTTGCTATACAATCTGTAGACTGACAACTTTATGGTACCGTCCCTTTAAAAAGATCAACTGTAATAAAATGCTTGTGAAATGCAAGAAGTGTACTCAACTTAGGGTCATTTGTTGTTTTTGAGGTTGAAATGTGTTTTTTTGATGACTTTATTCCCAAATTCTATGGTCATTTCTGGCGGCAGACTCGGCACCGGCTCAAACACTTAACAGGGAAACAAGTACTCATGCAGTACCTAGCCAAACTGCCTCCAGGTAATGTTACACTTTTCAATGTCAACAAAACAAGTACCGTATTTTCCGCACTATTAGCCGCACCTAAAAACCACAAATTTTCTCAAAAGCTGACAGTGCGCCTTTTAACCCGGTGCGCTTTATATATGGATAAATATTAAGATTCATTTTCATAAAGTTTCGATCTCGCAACTTCGGTAAACAGCCGCCATCTTTTTTCCCGGTAGAACAGGAAGCGCTTCTTCTTCTACGCAAGCAACCGCCAAGGTAAGCACCCGCCCCCATAGAACAGGAAGCGCTTCTTCTTCTACTGTAAGCAACCACCCGCCCGCGTAGAAGAAGAAAAAGCGCGCGGATATCACCGTACGTTTCATTTCCTTTGTGTGTTTACATCTGTAAAGACCACAAAATGGCTCCTACTAAGCGACAGGGATCCGGTTCATGAAAAGACGCAATCTCTCCATCCGCACACGGACTACTATTTCACAGCAACTGATATTCCTGTGAAACGCACCGTGGATACAACGGGAGCACGTACGGTGAATATTCGCACCACAGGGAATGAGAAGTCATCCTTCACTGTGGATCTAGCTTGCCATGCTAATGAAACTTCCACCCATGGTGATATTCAAAAGGAAGACCTTGCCAAAAGAGACCTTTCCAGCCGGCGTCATCATAAAAGCTAACTCGAAGGGATGGATGAAGAAAAGATGAGCGAGTGGTTAAGGTAAGTTTAAGTTTACCCGAAGAGGCCGTGTGGCTTTTTTCACGCAGCTCTGTCCATGTTGATATACGTATGTTTGTGATTGCACATTTGCGTACATTTTGGGAGTGAACAGAGTTGTTAGAACGCTGGTTTTTAATATATTATTAAAGTTTGACTGACCTATCTGACTGTTTTTTTGACATTCCTTTAGCGCAGTTAGATGCGGCTTACAACACCGGGCGGCTTATAGGTGGACAAAGTTTTGAAATATGCCGTTCATTGAAGGCGCGGCTTTTAACCCAGGGCGCCTTATGGTGCGGAAAATACGGTATGCTTGATAGAAAACACTAGAACGTACTGTAAGGCTCCACTTTTCAAAATGCATTAGCTTGCTAATAATTTATATTGGATATGCCAAATAATTGCTAGTGATTAGCATTAGCAATTTTACATGGTGATTTAAACACCTCCAACTTTGGTAATCAAACCCGCAACTCTACAAGATGCACGTTACAATCAAACGGCTGCTGTGTAATAAGTACTTACAGTTTAAACACTTTTTCAGGTGCAACAAAAGACTAGAATGGCACATTCAACCTAATGGAAAAAGCTACTTCCTGACTAGGCAACACACTGTAGTAGTGTTGTCCTGATACCAATATTTTGGTACCGGTACCAAAATGTATTTTGATACTTTTCGGTACTTTTCGATACTTTTTTATAAATAAAAAAATCGTATTATTGGCTTTATTTTAACAAAAAATCTTACGGTACATTAAACATCTGTTTCTTATTGCAAGTTTGTCCTTAAATGAAATAGTGAACATGCAAAACAACCTGTCTTTTAGTAGTAAGTAACAAACAAAGGCTCCTATTTTAGCTGCTGACGTATGCAGTAACATATTGTGTCATTTTCCATTCTATTATTTTGTCAAAATTATTAAGGACAAGTGGTAGAAAACGTATTATTAAAATACTTGTTCATATACTGTTAATATCTGCTTACTTTCTCTTTTAACATGTTCTATCTACACTTCTGTTCAAATTTAATTATCACTTATTCTTCTGTTGTTTGATACTTTACATACTTTACCGGGACTTTTCAGAGGCGGTATAGTACCGAATATGATTATTTAGTATCGCGGTACTATACTAATATCGGTATACTGTACAACCCTACCCTGTAGCCCAGGGGTGTCAAATTCAAATACAGAGTTGGCCAAAATATAAAACTGAACAAAGCCGCGGGCCAAGGTTGAACAAATTAACCTTTTAATAGGGACCCGAACAAGTTTTGCATTGAATATTGAACAAGCAAGGCTTATATAACTGGTGGTAGCGGGGGTGTATATTGTAGCATCCCGGAAGAGTTAGTGCTGCAAGGGGTTCTGGGTATTTGTTCTGTTGTGTTTATGTTGTGTTACGGTCCGGATGTTCTCCCGAAATGTGTTTGTCATTCTTGTTTGGTGTGGGTTCACAGTGTGGCGCATATTTGTAACAGTGTTAAAGTTGTTTATACGGCCACCCTCAATGTGACCTGTATGTCTGTTGATCAAGTATGATTTGCATTCACTTGTGTGTGTGTAAAAGCCGCATATATTATGTGACTAGGCCGGCCAAATTTGGCCCGCGGGCCAGAGTTTGACACCCACGTTAGATGGCAAAAGTGTATAGGCTACAGTGTATCCTATACACTTTTGCCATCTAACGTCTTGGAATTGCATCTGCATGCAAACAAACAAACAACGTTCCCTCTTAGGTGCACAACTGCGCAATTCCGCATTGCTCAACCATTCTCTGCGCACCTCAAATATATGCCGCGCACAAAATAAAATCCAACCAAAACTCTAAACAAAACACAATATGTATTCCGTACGATTTTGCAAAGCAACTCTGAGTGACAGGTGACAACAAGCAGCCACAACAGATAAAACAATGTTCGTCAACGTTGTTCAATTGTTCTAACGAGACACTTTAATAGGGCAGGAGGGCCATTGATCACTATAACGAGCAAAACCGTTTATGGTCGGCCGTAACCATACAAAATACATTAGTAAAAACTAGGGATGTCCGATAATGGCTTTTTGCCGATATCCGATATTCTGATATTGTCCAACTCTTTAATTATCGATACCGATATATACAGTCGTGGAATTAACACATTATTATGCCTAATTTGGACAACCAGGTATAGTGAAGATAAAGTACTTTTAAAAAATAATAATAAAATAAAATAACATAAATAAATTAAAAACATTTTCTTGAATAAAAAAGAAAGTAAAACAATATAAAAACAGTTACATAGAAAATAATAATTAATGAAAGTTTGTAAAATTAACTGTTAAAGGTTAGTACTATTAGTGGACCAGCAGCACGCACAATCATGTGTGCTTACGGACTGTATCCCTTGCAGACTGTATTGATATATATTGATATATAATGTAGGAACCAGAATATTAATAACAGAAAGAAACAACCCTTTTGTGTGAATGAGTGTGAATGGGGGAGGGAGGTTTTTTGGGTTGGTGCACTAATTGTAAGTGCATCTTGTGTTTTTTATGTTGATTTAATAAAATAAAAAAAATAAAATAAAAAAAAAAGGATACCGATATTAAAAAAAAACTATATTATCGGACATCTCTAGTAAAAACTATTATTTAGCAAAACTGTTCATTTTCTGGCGTATAAACCACGCCAAAAACAACTCTCTGTCATCTGTCGCGTCTCTCTTTGTCACTTGCGCCAACAGACGCCCTCATTGGACTGATGCGTTTACGGCCACACAAAAAGTCAGACAACTCCAACACCAAACATAAACTGTAAATGCCAGGTTGTTTACACTAGTGTTTTTCAACCTTTTTTTGAAACAAGACACATTTTTTGCGTTGAAAAAATCCGGAGGCACACCACCAGCAGAAATCATTAAAAAACTAAACTCGGTTGACAGTAAAAAGTCGTTGTATCAATTGTTGGAGATTACTTTAAACCATAACCAACCATGCATCAATATAGCTCTTGTCTCAAAGTTTGTGTACTGTCCCCACCTGTCACATCACGCGTGACTTATTTTGAGTTTTTTGCCGTTTTCCTGCGTGTAGTGTTTTAGTTCTTGTCTTTTGCTCCTATTTTGGTGGCTTTGACTCCTTTTTTTGGTATTTCCCTGTAGCAGTTTCATGTCTTCCTTTGAGCGATATTTCCCGCGTCTACTTTGTTTTAGCAATCAAGAATATTTCAGTTGTTTTTATCCTTCTTTGTGGGGACATTGTTGATTGTCATGTCATGTTCGGATGTGCATTGTGGACGCCGTCTTTGCTCCACAGTAAGTCTTTGCTGTCGTCCAGTATTCTGTTTTAGTTTACTTTGCAGCCAGTTCAGTCTTTGTTTTGTTCTGCATAGCCATCTTTAAGCTTCAATGCCTTTTCTTAGGGGCACTCATCTTTTGTTTATTTTTGGTTTAAGCATTAGATACCTTTTTACCTGCACACGGCCTCCCGCTGTTTCCGACATCTACAAAGCAATTAGCTACCAGCTGCCCCCTACTGACATGGAAGAGTATTACACAGTACCGACACTCAACAACAACACATCATTTGCAGACTATAATTACTGGTTTGCAAAAAATAAATTTAACCCAAATAGGTGAAATTAGATAACCTCCCACGGCACACCAGACTGTATCTCACGGCATATTAGTGTGCCGCAGCGCAGTGGTTGAAAAACACTGGTTTACACTACGATGCGGCTCACATGCAGCCAATCATTGTCATTAACAGCGTTTTATGCGTGCTTGTCACTGTTTTGATAGTTACCTTAAAGCTAACAGTGCAACAGCGTTGAGAGGTAAATACTAACAATGCTTATTATGGTGAAACAAACAAAGTACTCACACTCATTCCAATGCGTGCTTATTCTACTGTCATTCATCAACAATGTTATTTTGTTATTTAAATCATTAAATACTGGTATTAAATTACAGGAATGCTAATAAAACTGCAATGATATACATCACACATCTCATTGTGCAACATGTGAATGTTTTAAGGAGCACTAAATGTAAAGGGGTACAAATTATTTCCAAAGCAGGACCAGCACCCAAACATACTGAACAATACTAGTACATAGCTCATTAAAAACAAGATTTTTTGGGGTTATTTTCATTGTAAGTGGGCCAAATCACCTACATTTGAAGATTTTTGAATGGAAATGACTGCTGTCATTTGATTATAATAATAACAAGAAGACAACATTAACCTTGCATTATTTTCATAGACAAATACAAATGTTATTTAGTTATAGGGGTGCTTATGAACATTTTAAGGGGGCTCAAGCCTATTCAAAATAGCCCTAGTGGCGTCCATGCATTACAGGCTGACATTAAGACCAAATATAGCATTTATGTTACATAATTCCACGATGGCCTTTGAATTAGTACGTTAGCACCACACTCTAAGCAATTGAGGATTATGTATTTGATCAACTGAGTCTTTTTTTTCATCAAACTGTGAACATGTGATTTTGCACACAAACATCATACATTAAACAGCAGAACCCTATACAGTTCAGTTCAGTTTATTTATTTATTTCATTCATAAAAAATCAAACAAAGGAATGACATAAAATAAATCAATCAACAGAACATTTAAGTAAAATATGAATGAAAAGGAGCAGAAAGAAAGTTAAACACTTATATCTGCCCTCTATTTTCACAAATACGACAATTGACTTTCAAAGCCATATTTTCATTTTACAACAATTAAACCAATAATTAAGAAATAATTATTCTCACTCATATCTTTTCATCATCATGATTTTTAATTTTCTTTTAATACAGAAAGATTTACATTGTCTTATTCCTACATTATATATCAATATATATTAATACAGTCTGCAAGGGATACAGTCCGTAAGCACACATGATTGTGCGTGCTGCTGGTCCACTAATAGTACTAACCTTTAACAGTTAATTTTACTCATTTTCATTAATTACTTGTTTCTATGTAACTGTTTTTATATTGTTTTACTTTCTTTTTTATTCAAGAAAATGTTTTTAATTTATTTATCTTATTTTTTTTTAAAGTACCTTATCTTCACCATACCTGGTTGTCCAAATTAGGTATAATAATGTGTTAATTCCACGACTGTATACTGTATATCGGTTGATATCGGTATCGGTTGATATCGGTATCGGTAATTAAAGAGTTGGACAATATCGAAATATCGGATATCGGCAAAAAGCCATTATCGGACATCCCTAGTTATCATAAATTAATGAAGATAAACTCTTCATTTAAAGTGCGATTGGAGGCGGCCAATTTCGCTTCAAAACTGGACTTTAGATAAAACTGAGGTAACTTGTTGGTATTGCAGCGACTAACGTTCTTATCATCGGAGCACATCAAGTTTAAAATACCATCTTGAAGCAGAACACATATGTGAGGATACCGCTACCATAAATGCAACATCGACAACAAACAAAGGAGAATGCCGCTATGCTGGCTAAGTTTACCTGCTTCAATGTTGTCAACAAAGGTACCACGGATAAGTTAAACATTAATGCCTTTGCTCAACGGACAGCCACCGCAGGTAGGACACTTAACATTTGTGAAGACCACCAATCCCTGCGAGAAGATGTCATTTATATCACCACAGCTGATTTGTTGTACAATACCTTGGAGAGTCACAATTACAGCAAGGATAAACTAACTGTACTACACAAACAAGGGCATCAAGTTGCAACTACTGGCTGACTGTGAATACATTTTGCTTACTAGAGAACATTGGACATCTGCAAGAAATCACAACAAGCTGGGGTCGTAGTGTACCAAAAAAAAAGAGATCAGCAGTCATCTGAAAAGGTATATAAGCTTGTTTTTAAACAACTGGTTAAACTAAAGAATAATAAATGCAGATTTTAATGGTGCACTATGTTAAGTTGTTTATGTGTGTGTGTATTTACTACATTGTCTATTAGTGTACATTCGCACCTTGTTTGCTGTATCATTGCTAAGACTTTGAAACTGTGCACTTAATTCTTACTATGCTTACTGTCATCAATTTTTGAGCAGTTCAGTAAGACATTTAAAAAACGTTCCTGTATGACATTCTGACTACAAAATTGCATTTGTATCCAAATATTGGGGTATTTTCTTAAGCAAATTTTACTATAAAATGGGACCCATTACCTCCCTGCTTGGCACTCAGCATCAAGGGTTGGAATTGGGGGTTAAATCACCAAAATGATACCCGGGCGTGGCCACCGCTGCTGCCCACTGCCTCCCTCGCCTCCCAGGGGGTGATCAATGGTGATGGGTCAAATGCAGAGAATAATTTGGTCACACCTAGTGTGTGTGTGACAATCATTGGCACTTTAACTTTTTTAATTTATGTAAGCAAGTAATAACCTGTGATTTATCATGACTAATCACAATTAATGAGTGTGATTAATCTGATTAAAAAATGAATGACTTGACAGCCCTAATATCTATATATATATATATATATATATATATATATATATATATATATATATATATATATATATATAGTCGAGGTTACTGTGGTTTATCTGTTATACAGTGCTTAGAATACCGGGGTAGAGCAGAATATACGTTAGGTCAGGAAAAAACACAGAGGCTATTTCATCCCTACAAGCCTGTTTCGCAGGGAAAATCCCTGAAGAACAGGGAAACCTGCGAAACAGGCTTGTAGGGATGAAATAGCCTCTGTGTTTTTTCCTGACCTAACGTGTATATATATATATATATATATATATATATATATATATATATATATATATATATATATATATATATATATATATATATATATATATATGTGAATCTTTGATCTTTGATCTTTGGGTGTCCCACGATTCGATTCAATATTGATTTTTGGGGTCACGATTCGATTCAAAATCGATTTTTTTTTTTTTCAATTCAACACGATTCTCGATTCAAAAACGATATTTTCCCGATTCAAAAGGATTCTCTATTCATTCAATACATAGGATTTCAGCAGGATCTACCCCAGTCTGCTGACATGCAAGCAGAGTGGTAGATTTTTGTAAAAAGCTTTTATAATTGTAAAGGACAATGTTTTATCAACTGATTGCAATAATGTAAATTTGTTTTAACTATTAAATGAACCAAAAATATGACTTATTTTATCTTTGTGAAAATATTGGACACAGTGTGTTGTCAAGCTTATGAGATGCGATGCAAGTGTAAGCCACTGTGACACTATTGTTCTTTTTTTTAGATTTTTTATAAATGTCTAATGCTAATGTCAATGAGGGATTTTTAATCACTGCTATGTTGAAATTGTAACTAATATTGATACTGTTGTTGATAATATTAATTTTGTTTCACTACTTTTGGTTTGTTCTGTGTCGTGTTTGTGTCTCCTCTCAATTGCTCTGTTTATTGCAGTTCTGAGTGTTGCTGGGTCAGGTCTAGTTTTGGAATTGGATTGCATTGTTATGGTATTGCTGTGTATTGTTTTGTTGGATTGATTAATTTAAATTTAAAAAAAAAAAAAAAAAGTTTTTTTAATTAAATAAATTAATTAATTAATTAAAAATCGATTTTTAAAAAATGAGAATCAATTCTGAATCGCACAACGTGACAATCGCGATTCGAATTCGAATCGATTTTTTCCCACAACCCTAATACATATATATATATATACACGCACGCACGCACGCACGCACGCACGCACGCACACACACACACACACACACACACACACACACATACACACACACACACAAACATCAGGCAATTGGTAATCTTATCATCACGCTAATTTTTGTATATTTATTTCCATATGTTATTCCCATTTATGGTTTGTGACTCCTATTGAACAATGTATTGTGCACCAACATATCTATGTCTATTGTACGTACTGTATAAGGTCAGTTGGATGTGGATTTCCTTGTTTATGTATGTTATAAATATATTAGCCTTTTGAGGCACACGTGAATAAGGCCTATATAAATGAACTTTGATTGATTGATATTTTTTATATCTTACAACATGGTCTGACTCCTGACTGTAGGGAAGGAAATGTTCCCCCTGATTCATGTGTCTTCAGGCTTGTGTGGCCCTAATCAGGATTATGTTTATGTTATGGTTTGGTTTTATAAGTTGCTAATAAAACGGAACCCTCTATGGCTCCAAATATTACTGTCACGGCGTGGACTTTGGCGGGGTGTTTGTTTTCCCGAGATGCAAGAATAGTTGGATCGGACATGGCTTGGCGGTAAATACATGATTTATTTTAAAGACTAACAAAAGGAACAAACAAAAGGCGCGCACAAGGCGGAGGTACAAACATGACTATGAAACAAAAACTTACACTTAACGTAGACTAAGGACATGAAACAAAAGAACTGCTAAACGTTACATGAATAAAGAAAAACTTACTTGGAACAAGCATGGAAACGATCATGGAACAATGGCATGGAATGAACGCAAGGGTAACAGCAGATAATGTCGCCAGGCTGACCAACAGAAAAAGACAGGCTTAAATAACAGTGACATGATTAGTGACAGGTGCGTGAATCAAAATGTGCAACAGGTGAAACTAATGGGTAACCATGGAAACAAAACAAGGGAGTGAAAAAGCAGGAACTAAGTGACCAAAACCCAAACAGGACATAACGAAAACAAAACATGATCAAAAGACATGACAATTACTAGAATACAAACGTATATAAATGGACTTTCTAATGACGTAACTGCAAGATACAATTAGATAGAAGAATGTGTCAACTTACAGTTTTAGATTTACCATTCAGGGAATTATATAAATTGTATTTTGAGGTATAAAGTATTTGAACCAAGTGTTATAATTGTCAATAGCTTTCATTACTAGATTGAAGTAGTTTCATTGTAAATGACTGAAATGTACACTTCAAATGCTTTATTTCCAACGGTGGTGATTAACAGACAAAATCACAAAAACTGTTCAAAAACTTCGGGAGCTGATTGTACATTTGGTTTCAAAAAAGAGATGGAGCAACAGTTATGACTGGCTTTCATCTCTCATATCAGTGTAAAACCTTAACACCGCCAGGAAACAAATATGTTTTATCGGTGCCCTTTTTTTCTAGCTCGGCAGCTTATCCTCAGAATTGGAACTTGTCCAGTTGAGTGAAGTCTTTACGACGCCGCTCTCTAATTGGCGTGATTCAGTGCGTGCTGCCAGGGCACAACTCGGTTCGGCCAAGATCCCCCTCATCCTTCCTCCGCCTAATTGGTGTTGTTTTCATGTAATCTAAAATAATTGAAGCATTCTTCTTGAAAGTGAGGCTGTCAATCATGTCAAAACTGCCTTGGTGCTCTTGGAAGGCTTTTATCTTCCCTGGCAGTTTGGAGAATAACATTCTCGTGTATCTTTGGAAGATGCAAGGCCAACAGCAATACAATTGTGATAATTAGTGTAAAAATATGTTGACTGGATCAGAGAGCTTCGCATCAGGTATAGTACTCATAATTCCTTTTAAATCAACGGAACATGTGTTTTGTTATACCTTATACTAATCGATAGCTGACAGCTATAGCCCTAATTATCTTGAATGCTAACATAAATATACCGTATTTTCCAGACCATAGGGTGCACCGAATTAAAGGCCTCACCTTTTCTCCTCCAAACATATTGCTGGGTATTGTGGCCAAACAACTCAATTTTTGTTTCATCTGATATCACATGGACAAAGATAAGACCTTCTGGAGGAAAGTCCTGTGGTCGGATGAAACAAAAATTGAGCTGTTTGGCCACAATACCCAGCAATATGTTTGGAGGAGAAAAGATGAGGCCTTAAATCCCAGGCACACCATTCCTACCGACAAGCATAGTGGTGGTAGTATTATGCTCTGGGCCTGTTTTGCTGCCAATGGAACTGGTGCTTTACAGAGAGTAAATGGGACAATGAAAAAGGAGGATTGCATCCAAATTCTTCAGGACAACCTAAAATCATCAGCCCGGAGGTTGGGTCTTGGGCGCAGTTGAGTGTTCCAACAGGACAATGACCCCAAACACATGTCAAAAGTGGTAAAGGAATGGCTAAATCAGGCTAGAATTAAAGTTTTAGAATGGCCTTCCCAAAGTCCTGACTTAAACGTGTGGACAATGCTGAAGAAACAAGTCCATGTCAGAAAACGAACAAATTTAGCTGAACTGCACCTGTTTTGTCAAGAGGAGTGGTCAAAAATTCAACCAGAAGCTTGTGGATACCAAAAGCGCCTTATTGCAGTGAAACTTGCCAAGGGACATGTAACCAAATATTAACATTGCTGTATGTATACTTTTGACCCAGCAGATTTGGTCACATTTTCAGTAGACCCATAATAAATTCATAAAAGAACCAAACTTCATGAATGTTTGACCAACAGATGTGTAATCCTCCTTTTTCATTGTCCCATTTACTCTCTGTGAGACACCAGTTCCATTGGCAGCAAAACAGGCCCAGAGCATAATACTACCACCACTATGCTTGACAGTAGGTGGTGTTCCTGGGATTTAAGGCCTCACCTTTTCTCCTCCAAACATATTGCTGGGTATTGTGGCCAAACAGCTAAATTTTTGTTTCATCTGACCACAGAACTTTCCTCCAGAAGGCCACAATACCCAGCAATATGTTTGGAGGAGAAAAGGTGAGGCCTTTAATCCGGTGCGCCCTATGGTCCGGAAAATACGGTATATTTATGTTAGCATTTAAGATAATTAGGGCTATAGCTGCCAGCTATTGACCCAGCAGATTTGGTCACATTTTCAGTAGTCCCATAATAAATTCAAAAAAGAACCAAACTTCATGAATGTTTTTTGTGACCAACAAATATGTGCTCCAATCACTCCATTAAAAAAAATAAGAGTTGTAGAAATGATTGGAAACTCAAGACAGCCATGACATTATGTTTTTTACAAGTAAACTTTTGACCACGACTGTATCTCGTATGTGTGACTACCATCTACTGGTCACACTTATCAGTAAACCATGTACAAAATAAAATTGCTTCAAGGTTGGTAAGCACAACCAGAATTATTCTGTACATTAGGGGCTTCGGGTTATAAGGTGCACTGTCAATTTTTGAGAAAATGAAAGGATTTTAAGTGCGCCTTATAGGCCGAAAAATACGGTATCATTATCATTATTTATTCATGTTATTATTATAAACCTGCAAAGGAGAGTGATAATGGTGGTCATGACAGACTACAGCGCCTGATGGCTGCAGCTTCGGACCGGCTGCCCCTCTGTTGTCTGTCCTAAATCATACTTGCCAACCTTGAGACCTCCAATTTCGGGAGGTGGGGGGTGGGTGCGGGGGGCGTGGTTGGGGCGGGGGCGTGGTTGGGGGCGTGGTTGGGGCGGGGGCGTGGTTAAGAGGGGAGGAGTATATTTACAGCTAGAATTCACCAAGTCAAGTATTTCATATATATATATATATATATATATATATATATATATATATATATATATACTGTATATATATATATATATATATATATATATATATATCCCCGCGACCCTGAAGGGAGTAAGCGGTAGTAAATGGATGGATGGATGGATATAGATATATATATATATATATATATATATATATACACTGTGTATATATATATGAATAAAAGAAATACTTGAATTTCAGTGTTCATTTATTATTACACATATACACACACATAACACTCATCTACTCATCGTTGAGTTAAGGGTTGAATTGTCCATCCTTGTTCTATTCTCTGTCACTATCTTTCTAACCATGCTGAACACCCTCTCTGATTATGCATTGCTGTGTGGCACGCACAAAAGTGCTTTCATCAAATGCACTAGATGGCAGTATTGTCCTGTTTAAGAGTGTCACAACATTGCTGTTTACGGCAGACGGACTGCTTTACTGTAGACGTTCTTTATATTGTGGGAAAGCGGACTCAGGTCCGCATGGAGCTGGAAGTGGCGTGGCCTCCAGCTCCGCCTGAATTTCGGGAGATTTTCGGGAGAAAATTTGTCCCGGGAGGTTTTCGGGAGAGGCACTGAATTTCGGGAGTCTCCCGGAAAATCCGGGAGGGTTGGCAAGTATGCCTAAATATGTGCTCATATGTGCATGTTGTTGCTCGAGGTTTTTTTGTGGTCTCAAACTGCCCCAAACTGTTTTTTCCTCCTTCCTGTTCCTCTCATGTTTTACCTTTCCTTCACACCTCTTCACTGGGCTACCCTTCAGTCTTCCTGTTCTGTTCATCCCTGTAACTGTATATTCTATATTTCTGTTCTTGGATGGGTTGTACTGAAAATAACTGGGTTTACTTTTTAAGTGCAATGCCAATAACGTTATATTCTCTATTGTATTCTATGCCACTGTTTTCACCCATTTCACTGTACTTAACACTAAAGTTCCTTCGCCGTAATTCTCACTTTCCTCTCTGTTGCAGCCGGCAGCGACAGAAGCAGGCTGAGGTGTTGTTAAGATGCATTACTGTTGGTAGAGGTAGTAGGGAGAGGCAATGCCGCATTTGGTGGCATTCGTTTAAAATGCAGCCATTCTCAAAAATGAGTGTACCTAAATTGTGGCTTGTGCAGCCCTTTGAGACACTCGTGATTTAGGGCTATATAAGTAAACATTGATTGATTGATTGTTGACATGTGTAAATCGAGGTGAGCTATACTATGTATCTACACTAGGGTTGTACGGTATACCGGTATTAGTATAGTAATACTATTCGGTACTATACTGCCTCTAAAACGTAGCGGTCCCTCACCCAACCGCCCCCCGCCACGTCGTGTCATTGCTGGTTTACGAGCAGACGAGCATGTTCAGCAGCGCACAATCACAGAGTACTTACAAGTAGAGATGTTTTATCAGCCGATAGGCCGATATTATCGGCTGATAAATGCTTTAAAATGTAATATCGGAAATTATTGGTATCGTTTTTTTTATTATCGGTATCGTTTTTTTAATTATTTTTTTATTTTTATTAAATCAACATAAAAAAACACAAGATACACTTACAATTAGTGCACCAACCCAAAAAAACCTCCCTCCCCCATTCACACTCATTCACACAAAAGGGTTGTTTCTTTCTGTTATTAATATTCTGGTTCCTACATTATATATCAATATATATCAATACAGTCTGCAAGGGATACAGTCCGTAAGCACACATGATTGTGTGTGCTGCTGGTCCACTAATAGTACTAACCTTTAACAGTTAATTTTACTCATGTTCATTAATTACTAGTTTCTATGTAACTGTTTTTATATTGTTTTACTTCCTTTTTTATTCAAGAAAATGTTTTTAATTTATTCATCTTATTTTATTTTATTATTATTTTTAAAAAGGACCTTATCTTCACCATACCTGGTTGTCCAAATTAGGCATAATAATGTTAATTCCACGAGTGTATATATCGGTATCGGTTGATATCGGTATCGGTAATTAAGAGTTGGACAATATCGGAATATAGAATATCAGCAAAAAAGCCATTATCGGACATCCCTACTTACAAGCAGACACAGTGTGTAGACAGAAAAGGAAGAACGAACGCATTTTGGCTTAAAAACTAAAGATCATGGTGAAGTTATAACACTGAAACGCCCTCTAGAAGAGGTGCTTTAAGACAAGGCGAGCTAGCTCGCGGCTAACGTTAGTCGGCAGTGTTTTAGCTACTTCTAAATCACTAATCCTCGCCTCCATGGTGACAAATAAAGTTTCTTACAAGTATCATCCCTGCAGGACGAGGAATAGCTAAACATGCTTCACTGCTAATGACGCCGTTCCTGAATGTAAACAAATGCCATTGGTGGATCTACACCTAACATCCACTGTAATGATACCAAGTACAGGAGTGTATTTAGTCGATACTACTATAATTACATCAATATTTTTTTAGCATCACAAAATCTTTTTTATTATGTTTATAAACTCAGGAAATAAGTCCCTGGACACATGAGGACTTTGACTATGACCAATGTATGATCCTGTAACGACTTGGTATCGGATTCATACCCAAATTTGTGATATCATACAAAACTATTGTAACGTATCCAAACAACAGAAGAATAAGTGATTATTACATTTTAACAGAAGTGTAAATAGAACATGTTAAAAGAGAAGGTAAGCAGATTTTAACAGTAAATAAACAAGCAAATCAATCATCAATTTTTACAGTTTGTCCCTCATTATGTTAACAAAATAATAGAATGATAAATGACACAATATGTTACTGCATATGTCAGCAGCTAAATTAGGAGCCTTTGTTTGTTTACTTACTACTAAAAGACAAGTTGTCTAGTATGTTCACTATTTTATTTAAGGACAAACTTGCAATAACAAACATATGTTTAATGTACCCTAAGATTTTTTGTTAAAATAAAGCCAATAATGACATTTTTTGTGGTCCCCTTTTATTTTTTGTGGCCCCCCTTTTAGTATCGAAACGTATCGAAATACATTTCGGTACCGATACCAAAATATTGAGATCGGTACAACACTAATCTACACAGTAGTTATGTTAATAGATTTGCTCTTTTTTTTTAAGTTTTGGGCCAATGGTAACTCAAGGATGACCGCAAAGTGTTGCTGTACTGCCACCTTGCTATACCACCATATCTCTGAGTCCAAAATGATTCTCTTCACCCTCCAAAACAAGACTTTAGAGGTGCTCTGCCTCCAGTCAACATTACAGGAATGTAGTTTGTATTATTTAGATGATGCTATTTTCATCTCTTCTAAGGTTGAACTGGAGTGTCACATAGAGTCTGGCAAAATACTTGAAGTAGTGTCTCGTTTTGGGAGCACAGATCTGCGGGTCAAAGCAAATTCATTGCAGTTTTCTTAACAAAATAGTTTGAGATCCTCTGTTCAACCTCATGCTTGGTGGATTGGAGGATGGTTTTATTTGATTCAACAAGTGGTTCCTTGTATTGGAATGTTTTTTCTGGTATTCAGGTCTGTTTTCTACGTTTCTCATTGGTCTTGGCTCGTTTTCGATAACTAAACAATGCACATCCGCTCTACATATCTATTAAAGTTACAGTTTAACACTGCCCCTAAGGGTAAAAAAAAAGGTGTGTATTACGTCTTTCGCTGTTCTCTTCCTATTTGCCACTGCATTGGTTTGTTTGAGTGAATGTGAGAGTTTTGTCTTTCTGACAAAGCGTTCCAAGCACCTTCCACGTCCATGCAGATTATACCCTCAGTCTTGCATACACCATTTTTCCATATGCATACTTGCCAACCCTCCCGGATTTTCCGGGAGACTCCCGAAACTCAGCGCCTCTCCCGAAAACCTCCCGGGACAAATTTTCTACCGAAATTCAGGCGTAGCTGGAGGCCACGCCCCCTCTAGCTCCATGCGGACCTGAGTGAGCATAGCCTGTTTTCACGTCCGCTTTCCCACAATATAAACAGCGTGCCTGCCCAATCACGTTATAACTGTAGAATGATCGAGGGCGAGTTCTTGGTTTCTTATGTGGGTTTATTGTTAGGCAGTTTCATTAACGTCCTCCCAGCGCGGTAACAACACACAACAACAGCAGTCAGGTTTTCGTCTACCGTAAAGCAGTTTGTCTGCCGTAAACAGCAATGTTGTGACACTCTTAAACAGGACAATACTGCCATCTACTGTACATGCATATGTGACAATAACATCTACGGCTTTTAGAGAGTGCAGTGCACAACTGCGCACACAACAAGGAGACGAAGCAGAAGAAAGAGAAAGATACAGCCGTGGCGACGCCGACGACGAGTAAGATGAAGAAATACGCTTGTAAGTTCCAAGCCGCAGCTGCGATTGGACCTGGATAGCCTCCGGGAAGAAGTAGTGGACTACCAAGTGCTTGGCAGTGAAGATCTTCCTCAGAAAGTAAAGACTGACCGGTTTTGGGCCATGCTAGGGAGAGATGGAAGATTCCAGACTCTAGTGCATTTGATGAAAGCACTTTTGTGCGTGCCACACAGCAATGCGTCATCAGAGAGGGTGTTCAGCATGGTTAGAAAAATAGTGACAGAGAATAGAACAAGGATGGACAATTCAACCCTTAACTCAACAATGAGTAGATGAGTGTTATGTGTGTGTATATGTGTAAATAAATGAACACTGAAATTCAAGTATTTCTCTTATTTATATTTATATATATATATATACATATATATATATATAGATGTAAGCACAAGTTAACACTTGCAGGGCATTACTGCCTGACGCACCTCCGACAGTGCCATGTGGTGCTGGCTGCAGGGTCATCAGCCGGGAGCCACCTTTCACAGATGTTTCGCTCCTTTAATCCCGGAACATCTCTGGGTGGTGGAGCAGCAACAGGGACGTCTCCCTTCCGCCCCCTGCAGCCAGCTGAAGGATCCATACTGTACCCACATTCTAACCCCGGTATTATTGCTGTTGTGTATATGGAATGAGTCCCAAGGGACTATGCATGGCAGGGACGTCCATCTCCCTGAGTCAAGTGTGGGCCTGACCGCATACCATAACATGGCAGCAGGGAAGTCTCCCTACTGCCCCCTGTCTACGCGCCTTGCTTTCCCCACGCCTTATCGTTTCTTCTGAGCCACAACCAGAAGCTCCCTTGTTCTGCCTCCTCTCCCAGGGCTTTGAGGGCCTTCTTTAGATTGGAGCCTTTAATCCCGAGGGACTTTAGGAGCCGCTGGGTGGACGCTCCAGTGTAGCCTCTACAGCCAACTTCTACTGGATAGGTGAAGGGCCTCCATCCTGCTTGTGCACACTCACTTGCCAGCTCTAAGTATTCGTCCCTCTTTCTTTCAAAGGCAGCCTCCATTCCCTCTTCCCATGGTACCGTTAATTCTACCATGATGACAGTTTTAGTAGAGGTGGACCACAGGACAATGTCTGGGCGTAACAAGGTTGTTGTGATCTCTTGAGGGAACTTCAACTGACGATCTAGATCAGCCTTCATGTTCCATTCTCCGCCAACTGACAGGAGGGACTGGATGCTCTTGCTGCTGCTCTGAGGCTGGCCACCTTGCTTGACAAACTTAATCAACCGCTGAGCTGTTCCTGGACTGGCCCCATTTGCTTCCACTCTGCGTGCCTCCAGGATTTCAGCTAGCTTCCGCAGGACGCGGTCGTGCCGCCATCCATACCGGCCCTGCGACAAAGCTACCTTGCAGCCAGAAAGAATGTGATGCAAGCTTGGGTTCTGGGAGTCACAGAGCTGGCAGGTCACCTCTGCCCCATACCACACATGCAAGTTCCTGGGACTGGGGAGGGTATCGTACGTGGCCCTGATGAGAAAACTTAGCCTCGCCTGGGGCATCTTCCACATGTCTGCCCACGTAACAACTCTGTTGACAACGGCCTCCCAAATGGTCCATCTCCCTTGCTGCTGTTGGCCCACAGCCTTGATCATGTAGCTCTCCTCTTCCATCTTGACCACTTCTGAGATCACCAGATCTTTTCTTTCCTTCCTTGAGGCTTTGGACCACATCTTGGATGCTGTTACCCATCCGAAGCCGGCTCTGCCAGACTGTATCTGTCCTACCATCTCCTGGTGTTTCAGTCGGACGATGGCCTGGTCTACTGTCTGCGTCGCATTCCACTTACGCCCTGTACAGACTTGGGTCTTGGTGTTACGGACAGACGGATCAGGTGAGTCTCTGAGCTCAAACACGAGCCTCACCTTCTCCTGTTTGTAGCCCAAGCTGATGGATTTCAGTGGCAGCTTCAGGATGGTTCTTCCAAACAGCGCCGTGTTGGAAAGACATCTGGGAAGGCCCAGCCACTTGCGAATGTAGTTGTTGGCTTTTGAGTCCATCTTGAGGACTGTTGTGGAGGTGATGTCGCACAACTTCAAGGGCCACATCAGGCGATGGTATAAGGTAAACTGGTAACACCAGACCTTGAATTTCCCTGGAAGATAGCATTGGTCAATTTTGTTCAGGCCATCCTTCAGCTGAGAAGTGACAGAGGCAGCCATGTTCTTATCAGACATGTCAGCAGTGTAACGCCTTCCGAGGCTCCGCACAGGTTGGTCGACCACGCGTGGGATTAATTCACCATCCACTGAGAATGAGATTGTGTCATTCCTGGCTCCTTTCCGGATGGAGAGGCTGCGGGACTTGGCAGGTTTTATTTTCATCCGTGCCCATGCTAGGAGCTCCCCGAGCCTTTTTAGGAGTCTGGTGGTACATGCAGCCGTCTGGAGGAGGGTGGTAACATCATCCATGTAGCCCCGCAGCGCCGGGAGTCGCTGGCCTGACTCAGATCTCACTCCTCGGACCATCTGTCTTCCACCGATAAGGATGATCTCGAAGGCTGTTATGAACAGTATTGGAGAGATAGAGCAACCCATTGCTATTCCCTTCTCCAACTGGTGCCAACCAGTTGAGATCTCCTGGGTCGTGTAGCAGACTTTGAAGTTGCTAAAGTAGTTTACTACCAGGCTTTGTATGCATGATGGAATGTGGAAGAAGTTGAGTGCAAAGCTGATGAGTTGATGTGGAACCGATCCATAGGCATTTGCCAGATCCAACCAAACCACATGCAGGTCCGCTTTGTTGCGCTTTGCTGACTGGATTTGCTCCCAGATCATGGCCGAGTGCTCCACGCAGCCAGGGAAGCCTGGAACGCCTGCCTTCTGACAACTGGTGTCGATGTAATTGTTTGCCAGAAGGTAGCTGGTCATCCGTTTTGCCACCACGGTGAAGAAAAGCTTCCCTTCCACATTCAGTAGGGCAATGCCTCTGAACTGGTCGATGTTACAGGAGTTACTCTCTTTTGGGATAAAAGTTGTTATTGCTCTGCTCCACGATGATGGTATTGACTGGGTTTTCCAGGCAACGCCCATCAGCTTCCACAACAGCTTCAGGAGTCCAGGACAGTTTTTGAAAACCTTGTAAGGTACCCCGTTCGGTCCAGGTGCTGAAGCAGTTCTTGCACGCTCAACCACTTGCTTAACCTCAGCCCATCTCGGGGGTGTGGTGTCAAACTGCGAGGAAGGCTCAGGTGGGCGAGGTACGTGCCCCGGTGATCCGAGGGGGAGGTCCTTTTGGCTATCACTGAGCTGGACTGTGATGTGTTCCTCCAACTCCAGCTCACTGGTCTGGAGTGTCCCGTTCTTCTTTTCCTCTAGCAGGCTTCGAGCATACTTGAAGGGGTCCCGGAAGAAGCTGGCCCTTGCTTTCTCCTTGCGGCTTCTGCGTTTCCTGATCCTTTCAGCTCTCCTCAGTTGTGTGAGTCTTAACTTGATCTGGTCCCACAAGTTCTTCAGGCCGACTTTCTCCTGGTCATTGGCTTTCCTCCACTGCTTGCGTAAGAGGCGGCGTTCCTTTACGAGCTGGAGGATTTCCCTCTCCCGTCTCCCGCTCTGTTTGGGAACTATCTTCCTCTGTGGCATCAATCCAAAACGCTCTTTCCCTTCTTCGTAGATGATGTCTGCCATAATGTTTAATTTGGAAGTTACACTGCCTCTTAGCGCACTTTGGAGGGTGGTGCATAAGTTAAAATCGAAGCTGCTCCAGGAGTCTTTGTCGTTGGCTTTTGGCCACTTCACTTTGGCTTTCCGGATAAGCTTCACTGATGTTCCTCTTGTGGGTTCTCTACTTGGTGTTTCACTGTGCTGCGGGCTGTGCTGTTGTTGCTGCACGTCCTGCTGGGAAGGCTGGTCCTCCTCTCCCTCACCAGTTGCAATGGTGGGATCAATAGCACTGTGGTGCTCAACCTGGCTAAGATTCCTCCTTGTCTGATCTGCTTCTGCAGTGCAAGCTTGCATCTGGTTGCGGCCGCCGCCGCATTTTGCCTTTCCCTGGTGTATTCGCAGGCCCCGGTAGGTTGTTTCCTTGGCCCACCCACAGCCACATTCTCTGAGGATCCTCTGCTCGTTCGTCATTGTCGTGCCAGTCGTTTTCGTGTTATCCGTCCTGATTGGTCCATCTTTCATCCCGCCTCTCGGTGGACCGTCGGGCTGTTTCTTCCTTATATTGCTTGTAGTTAGGTTAGGGAGTCCATGGAGCTTGCTTCACAGACATGTAGAAAAGGGTAACTAGCCCCTCCACCCCTGGTGCAGTCTTTCCTGCTGCCAGCCAGTCTTCCCTGGCAGCCCACCAGTCTTTTCCTGGATGCCAACTGCTCTGTTCACAGTAGTCACTGGAAGGCCAGTTAAGATAGATGTAAGCACAAGTTAACACTTGCAGGGCATTACTGCCTGACGCACCTCCGACAGTGCCATGTGGTGCTGGCTGCAGGGTCATCAGCCGGGAGCCACCTTTCACAGATGTTTCGCTCCTTTAATCCCGGAACATCTCTGGGTGATGGAGCAGCGACAGGGACGTCTCCCTTCCGCCCCCTGCAGCCAGCTGAAGGATCCATACTGTACCCACATTCTAACCCCGGTATTATTGCTGTTGTGTATATGGAATGAGTCCCAAGGGACTATGCATGGCAGGGACGTCCATCTCCCTGAGTCAAGTGTGGGCCTGACCGCATACCATAACATGGCAGCAGGGAAGTCTCCCTACTGCCCCCTGTCTACGCGCCTTGCTTTCCCCACGCCTTATCGTTTCTTCTGAGCCACAACCAGAAGCTCCCTTGTTCTGCCTCCTCTGCCAGGGCTTTGAGGGCCTTCTTTAGATTGGAGCCTTTAATCCCGAGGGACTTTAGGAGCCGCTGGGTGGACGCTCCAGTGTAGCCTCTACAGCCAACTTCTACTGGATAGGTGAAGGGCCTCCATCCTGCTTGTGCACACTCACTTGCCAGCTCTAAGTATTTGTCCCTCTTTCTTTCAAAGGCAGCCTCCATTCCTTCTTCCCATGGTACCGTTAATTCTACCATGATGACAGTTTTAGTAGAGGTGGACCACAGGACAATGTCTGGGCGTAACAAGGTATATATATATATATGAAATACTTGACTTGGTGAATTCTAGCTGTAAATATACTCCTCCCCTCTTAACCACGCCCCAAACCACACCCCCGCCCGAAATCGGAAGTCTCAAGGTTGGCAAGTATGTCCATATGCCTGTGAGTATTCCCAGTCATCCCAGTCATTGTATTCTAAAGGCATTGAATCAATTGCAACTGGATTGTTCAGATTGTCTTTGAAGACATTCTGCCTCTCATCTGAGCATGCTTCATTAGTTCCTGGTAACAGACTGAGACAGGACACCTGGATCCTTAAAGGACGGTGCAGGATGCTAAGTATTAATCCTGTCAAAGTGGGGATATACCGTATTTTATAGGGCGCACTGCCAATGAGCAGGTCTATTCAGGTCTTTTTTCAAACATAAGGCGCATTAAAGGGGTCATATCATGTAATGGTGGTTCTTTGGTCAAAATGTTGCACAGATGATGTTTTACAGATCATCTTCAAGTAGCTTTCTGAGCGTCTCTTCAGGATGCGCCGTTTTGTGGGCGGTCTTACCCAAGTGGTTCACCTTCGACGGCGCCTCCTCCCCGTCATCTTTGTTGTAGCGGTGTAGCGTGCAAGGACGGGAGTGGAGGAAGTGCCAAAAGATGGAGCTAACTGTTTTAATGACATTCCGACTTTACTTAAATCAATAACGGAGCAGCATCTCCTCATCCGTGGCTCAATAATGCAACATCAACGCCGGAAATGTGTCTCGTGAAAAACCGTCCGACTGGAATCGTCTAATAACTAAAGTTCTGTGGGTGAATTATATAAACCCACTACATTTTTTAGCGCTTTGATAGCTAGTCTACTGACGGATATAAGAACTTTATCCTACTTTATATTAGAAATGGCAACAGCGGAAGATAAATGCCACATAAGAAGGGAGAGATAAAGAAGAAGCTTATGACTACGGTGTCGGCACAGACGACAATTGGGGACGCGCGCACATTTTCAGGACTTATGCAGGTCCCAAATACACATCAGCAGGTACCAGAAGGTAAGAAAAGTTGGTTTTGCATAATATTGCGAAACAAAACGGCAGGTAATATGTCTGCTAATAGGTGCCATTTTGCGGTCCTTATACACACACCATAATAATACTCGTATATTTAATGTGCCGACAATCCATCAAGCGGTGCGGCGTCATAGCTTAGCGAAGTCGTACTAAAAACATTGAGCGCAGTGTGTAATGTTCTATATTCTCAATGGAACATTTAAAATGTTGGTGTTGTTTACTTGAGTCATATTGCAGTCTACGCATGTCTCTTATGTATGACTGCCATCTACTGGTCACACTTATCATTACACCATGTACCAAATAAAATTGCTTCGAGGTCAGTAAGCACAACCAGAAGTATGCCGGACATTAGACACTGTCGATCTTTGAGAAAATGAAAGTATTTTAAGTGCGCCTTATAGTCCGAAAAATACAGTACTCAGAAAGGGATGCTTTCATTCTACTGTGGTGCCAAACGTTACATTCTCCTTCCTCAATGTCACTCCCTAGCCCACCTGCGAATTGCGGTTCCGTGCCACGTTTGATCAAAGACTGACCAAAGATTTTCTGCTCAGAAGGCGTTAGAATAAATTTGCACAGAGAAGCTTTTGAACATAATGAAGAATATTCACTTCAATGTCTGATTGTCTAACAGAATGAGTTTGACCAAGACATTGCAGAACCAATACAGAACCAATCCTAAGACTGGTGCCTTTAGCAGTAAGCACCAGGATCAGTCTGTCAGCAGTCAGCAAGTGGAGATTTATGGACGTCAAATTAAATGGTTTTCTGGCATAAAGAATGATCACTTTACTGCCAATTTGTCTTGCCTCATGTTTCTGCAAAACCTCCCCATTATTTCTAGGATTTTTCCCCATGGAAACAGAGCAACTGGACAGCATAGTGACAAGCCAGCTGCTATCAGAACAGCGTGGGTAGATGATTTTATAGTACCAAATTAATATTTTTTTATATAATAGAAGGCAGGGCTACTATCAATAGTAATATGTTTTCTACATTGTCAATTTTCCACAACCCCCTAAATTTAATTACTATTGAGAACTTGATTTCTATTTTATTTTTATCTGTACAACACACTGTGTGCTGCTGACGACTCTTTTCATACCCGTTACAAACTTCTCGATTAGCTCTGTACACATAATGGAACAATATCCTTTGTGGATTTAATAAAGTTTGTCTAAAACAGTAGGTTTTCTATTTGCATCTCCTCCCCAGTATTGTGGGCTTTCTGATAATTGGCATATATTCTGCATATTCATTAAGACACACACGCTAAATGGATTGCTTGAACTATTTTGCTCATTTAAGAGACGCAATCCTCCGCACACAAGTTTAGTAGATGAGCTTTGAACATGTTTTAGTACACGCAAACCTTTCATAAATCAGCCACATGTGGGATAGGCTTATGTGACCCCAGAAAAGTGTGTGATTTACCTGAACAATTACATTGCATTACAGTGCATTAAACTGCACTTTTTGGGGAAATTTGCCTATCGTTCACAATCATTATAAGAGACACGACGATGGATGTTATTTATTTTTTAAATATCTATAAATTAAATAGACGCGATAAAAGTCTGCTTACAATGGAGCCCATGGGAGCCCATCCAAACACCTCCATCAGGGTTTAATATACATTATGTAAATATATATGTAATGAAGTAACAGGCACATTCATAATAACATTTAATATTTACGTATTTTGATCATTTTAAGCAAAAGCGGCGCATTGATTTTAAAAATGCATCATGACGATTGCTTTTTTTTCCAACTACGTCACTGACTAGCCATAAAACATAATAAAACATCACATACTGTACAATGTCTGCTGTCATTAGGGTGCCGACTGCTAGGATGTTCATATATTCCCGTTTAGATTAAAAAAATGACTTATAATCCTCGCAAAGAAACGGGATGGGGGGAGCAAGCGTCTTTTTGTGTCGTTCTCGCCAATTCCAGTTCCTAAATGGCTTTCAAAGTGTCCCAACCAATGTTCCCTCTAATTTTTCATGTGTGTGAGCAAACGCAAAAACTCCCTGAGCATTCAGTGGAGTCCATGTGAGCAACATCAGACATGCACACTGTGGCTACACCAGCAGCACACGTGTCCCAAACCTGACTAAATAACAAGTTCAATCTCCATCCATCCATCCATTTTTTACCGCTTGTCCCTTTCAGGGTCGCGGCGGCTACTGGAGCCTATCTCAGCTGCATTTGGGCGGAAGGCGGGGTACACCCTGGACAAGTCCCCACCTCATCGCAAGGCCAACATAGATAGACAGACAACATTCTCTTATTATTATAATCAAATGACAGCAGTCATTTCCATGAGATGATTTTCTAATATAAGTGTTTAGGCCCACTTACAATGACAATAACAAAAAATATTGTTTTTCATGAACTTTGTACTTGTATTGTTTGTCTGGGTGGAGGTCCTGCTTTGGAAATAATTTGTACCCCTTTCAGTCATTGCATTTAGTTCCCATTAAAACATTCACATGTTGCACAATGAGATGTAAGCAGGGGATCATGTGTACATTCCTGCAACTTCCTGTTTGTAAAAAATATATGTTTATTAGTATGTATTTAATATACTAACAGCATTTCATGATTAATATTTATAAATTAAGATTCCTAATAAATGACACTAGAATAAGCACACATTTGATTGGTAAATCTTAGTGTAACGACGTGGAATGACACTTTATGTGTGGTGTTGGAGTTGTCCGACTTTTTGTGTGGCTGTAAACGCATCACTGGCTATGTGCCATATGTGCATGTGTTGGCGAGAAAGTGAGAAAGAGCGAGCGGCTGCTGTTGATATAACAAAGTTGCTTTTGGTCTGGTTTGTACTGCAGAAAATGACCAGTTTTGCTAGATATCATTTTTTTTACTAATGTTTTGGTGATGTGTTTATGGCCGACAATAAAGAGTTTTGGTCAGTAAAGTGATGGATGGAATTCATGTCCTTAAAGCGTCTCGACAGACGTTACAATATTTGAACAATGATGACGAAAACTGTTTTCTCTGTCGTGTCCGTGTCGTGTCGAAAATTGTTATGCGCTTATTTTTTTATTTCATTTTGTGCGTGGCATAGATTTGCCGTGCGCAGAGAACGCTTGAGCAGTGCGCAATTGCACAGGCGTGCACGTTAGAGGGAACATTGGTGGCCGCCTTTCGTCACCTGTTACTCACAGTTGCATTGCAAAATCATACAAAACAAACTATTTGTTTATTTTGTTTACAGTGGGATTTGATTTTTTGCGCGGCATAGATTTGCTGTGCGCAGAGAACGCGTGAGCAGTGCGCAATTGCGCAGGTGCGCACCTTAGAGGCAACTTGTTGGATTACATCCTCAGCCATCTACTTTCCAGGTGAGAGGCATGATTTATGATCTACAATAAACTTCCAAGGAAATTGGAAATTTCCAGGACTAAAGCAGATCTCAAATACAGATCAGCAGGTACCAGAAAGTTAGAAAAGTTGGTTTTGCATAGTATTGCAAAACAAAACGGCAAATAATATTTCTACGAATAAGTGCCATTTTGCCGTTTTTATACACACAGCATAATAATGCTCGTATGTTGAAGCACATGGCCCTGCGATGATGTGGCGACTTGTCCAGGGTGTATCTCGACTACCGCCCGAATGCAGCTGAGCTAGGCTCCAGCACCCACCGCGAACCCAAAAGGGACAAGCAGTAGAAAATGAATGGAGGATGGATGGATGGATGTTGAAACACAGTACGTCTGACTACCGTAACTGTAATGCGCCGACAATCCATCAAGCGTTGCGGCTTCTTAGCTTACCAAAGTCGTACGAAAACATTTGCACGGATTTTTGACCGCCGTGTGTAAAGTTCTATATCCTCAATGGAACATTTAAAGTTTTGGTGTTGTTTACTGGTCTCATCTTGCAGTCTAAACGTATCCCTTATGTGTGACTCCCATCTACTGGTCACACTTATCATTACACCTGTAGCAAATAAAATAGTTTCGAGGTCGGTAAGCACAACCAGAATTATTCCATACCGGGTTATGAGGCGCACTGTCAATTTTTAAGAAAATGAAAGGATTTTAAGTGCGCTTTATAGTCTAGAAAATACGGTAAATCACAAATTGTAAATGGATTATTGTAGGCACTTATTTATTGGGTTTTATGGGCAAAATAGAGGACCTCCCATTGGCTCCGCTATGAGCTGACTTTTTTTGTTGTTTATTTAATACTTAAAAAGCATTTTTTTATTTATTTTTTTAATCCATCCATCGTCATGTCTTTAATAGTGACTGTGAACAATAAGGTGAGGGCCCGCCTCACCTGAATAAGGTGAGGGCCCGCCTCACCTGCCATCATGGAAAGAAAAAAAATTTAAAAAGAAAAAAAATTTATTAAATTGTTATATGTATTCAGTGATTATACTATAAAGTTATTTTCCATTTAACTTCACCAGTTTTAGATAATTTTTATTCAAAATCGCTGAATTTTCACATTTGCCGTTCAAATACTGAGAAGAGACGGTGCGGTGAACAGCAGCCATTGAGGCACGTCACTCAGTGCCTCACCATGGATTGCACAATGACTCGGCTAACTGCTGGCCTGCTGTGCAGTGAGACCGTATTGCTATATGAATTATATTATACATTTCCATAGTTTAGTTAGCTGAGGTATATAATGTACAGTGTATTTTGTCAACAACTGTATGTGTGTAAAGTATTTCTTGTGCTGAGCAATCATAAAACTGCTGTGAAGACGCACTGTGTGAGGCTTGCAGTAATCCTGCCTCCGGGTGCCGGTTAATGCACCCCCGCCGCAGACTGCACCCCCCGACGGGAGCGCCACACCAACCAAAGCCCACACCCAAACCCTCCACGTGCAAGACCGAATCCACCCAAAAAAAGTCACTTAACAAGAAGCCAAAAAGTGCAAAAACAACAATGCTCGCGCCGGAGGAGCCGTGAACGACTGCAGGGACACAACATTATGTACACCTGCAGACTGCCGCTTGGATTTCATATTTCATTCATTCACAACTCCTATAACTCGAACACCACTGTTCCCGCACTTATAAGTAAAAGTAAGACCTTAATAACGTTTTTTTAATTAAATGTGCTTTTTTGTGTGCTACAGTTTGTATGTGTAAAGTTAAAGTTAAATTAAAGTACCAATGATTGTCACACACACTAGGTGTGGTGAAATTTGTCCTCTGCATTTGACCCATCCTTTGATCACCCTCTGGGAGGTGAGGGGAGCAGTGGGCAGCAGCGGCTCCGCGCCCGGGAATTATTTTTGGTGATTTAACCCCCAATTCCATCCCTTGATGCTGAGTGCCAAGCAGGGAAGAATGCTGGTATGAGCTTTTAAACATAACCCGTTAACTGCTGCCAATCAAATGGTGAATAAGATACTCTTTAGGGTTCATATGTTTGTAAATCTGACTGTGATGAAGTCAGTGCCTCACCAGCCATGAACCTCACCGCACGTCACTGCTTTAAACCATAACCAACCATGCATCACTATAGCTCTTGTCTCAAAGTAGGTGTACTGTCACGGCCTGTCACATCACGCCCTGACTTATTTAGACTTTTTTGCTATTTTCCTGTGTGTAGTGTTTTAGTTCTTGTCTTGCGCTCCTATTTTGGTGGCTTTTTCTCTTTTTTTGGTATTTTCCAATAGCAGTTTCATGTCTTCCTTTGAACGATATTTCCTGCCTCTACTTTGTTTTAGCAATCAATAATATGTCAGTTGTTTTTATCCTTCTTAGTGGGGACATTGTTGATTGTCATGTCATGCTCGGATGTACATTGTGGATGCCGTCTTTGCTCCGCAGTAAGTCTTTGCTGTGGTCCAGCATTCTGATTTTGTTTACTTTGTAGCCAGTTCAGTTTTAGTTTTGTTCTGCATAGCCTTCCCTAAGCTTCAATGCCTTTTCTTAGGTGCACTCACCTTTTTTTTCTTTTTGGTTTAAGCATTAGACACGTTTTTACCTGCACACTGCCTCCAACTGTTTCCGACATCTACAAAGCAATTAGCTACCTGCTGCCACCTACTAATATGAAAGAGTATTACACGGTTACTCTGCTGAGCTGTAGACAGCACCAACACCCAACAATAACACATAATTTGCAGACTATAATTACTGGTTTGCAAAACATATTTTTAACCCAAGTAAGTGAAATTAGATAATCTCCCACGGCACACCAGACTGTATCTCTTTCAAATCAGGTAATATTAATTTATGCTGTCAGGCACTTAAGATTGATTGTTTATCAAAGGCAAAATGCTTGAAAACCAACCTTTCCCAGTGAGGAATGTCCAAAATAAGGACAGGGCCTCTTTGCAGTGTGCACACGTGCACTTTTCATTACCTCAACCAGTGATCCGATAACAGAACACTTGTGTCACGCATGCTCGGACTGTTTTGTGAACGCATGATTTGAATGAATTATTTAAGCATTGCAATGTTTTGCAATGCCATCAAATGAGTTGGCATACATGTGTGTGTGTGCTTTATTGATTTCCCACTAAAACACAGGGTAGAAAAACTGCTGCATGAGGCCTCATGTGACTGCACAAACCAATGAGTGAGCAGCGTGCACTTGATTGGCCTGGAGCTCTTGACGTGGCTTTGCCCTTATTGTGTCCCCTGTGGTGTCAGGCTACCCGCTGTGAGGAGGTGTGGGAGTATTAGAGCGACATTACCTTAGTGACTGTCGACATCAATTTGATTTCGCGTGGTCATGATACTCACTGCCTCGAGACAGACAGGATGTGATGATAAAAATGAGCAGGTTTTATTTTCTAATAAAAGTTAAGTCTGCAGTGTTTTGGAACGTTCTTAAAGAGAATGAAGAGTGCTCTAATTAGTCGCTCTCGTTTATGTAACAAACGCCACGCACTCGGGAGAGATAAGCATCATCCTCACAGGCTTCATAGTAAATCTGACCCAACCACTTTTCAAAAAAACATTTTTAAGAAATCGACAGTCTAATCAAGTTTGATCTGGTAACGATATATATTTCAGCCTCCTAAGATAACACATCTATATCACAATATATATACACTATATTGCCAAAAGTATTTGGCCACCTGCATTGACTCACATATGAACTTGAAGTGCCATCTCATTCCTAACCCATAGGGTTCAATATGATGTCGGTCCACCTTTTGCAGCTATTACAGCTTCAACTCTTCTGGGAAGGCTGTCCACAAGGTTGCGGAGTGTTTTTATAGGAATTTTCGACCATTCTTCCAAAAGCGCATTGGTGAGGTCACACACTGATGTCGGTCGAGAAGGCCTGGTTCTCAGTCGCCGTTCTAATTCATCCCAAAGGTGTTCTATCGGGTTCAGGTCAGGACTCTGTGCAGGCCAGTCAAGTTCATCCACACCAGACTCTGTCATCCATGTCTTTATGGACCTTGCTTTGTGCAGTGGTGCACAGTCATGTTGGAAGAGGAAGGGGCCCACTCCAAACTGTTCCCACAAGGTTGGGAGCAGGGAATTGTCCAAAATGTTTTGGTATCCTGGAGCATTCAAAGTTAATTTCACTGGAACTAAGGGGCCAGGCCCAACTACCGAAAAACA